>NC_086447.1:48694331-48879708 GCF_028390025.1 Pseudophryne corroboree
GGCCGATGCCCAATGGCATAGTACAGAGCATGTCAAAACCAAAACACCAAATATCAGTAAAAAAAGGACTCCAAAACCTAAAATAAAATTGTCGGAGGAGAAGCGTAAACTTGCCAATATGCCATTTACCACACGGAGTGGCAAGGAACGGCTGAGGCCCTGGCCTATGTTCATGGCTAGTGGTTCAGCTTCACATGAGGATGGAAGCACTCAGCCTCTCGCTAGAAAACTGAAAAGACTCAAGCTGGCAAAAGCACCGCAAAGAACTGTGCGTTCTTTGAAATCCCAAATCCACAAGGAGAGTCCAATTGTGTCGGTTGCGATGCCTGACCTTCCAACACTGGACGTGAAGAGCATGCGCCTTCCACCATTTGCACGCCCCCTGCAAGTGCTGGAAGGAGCACCCGCAGTCCAGTTCCTGATAGTCAGATTGAAGATGTCAGTGTTGAAGTACACCAGGATGAGGAGGATATGGGTGTTGCTGGCGCTGGGGAGGAAATTGACCAGGAGGATTCTGATGGTGAGGTGGTTTGTTTAAGTCAGGCACCCGGGGAGACACCTGTTGTCCGTGGGAGGAATATGGCCGTTGACATGCCAGGTGAAAATACCAAAAAAATCAGCTCTTTCGGTGTGGAGGTATTTCACCAGAAATGCGGACAACAGGTGTCAAGCCGTGTGTTCCCTTTGTCAAGCTGTAATAAGTAGGGGTAAGGACGTTAACCACCTCGGAACATCCTCCCTTATACGTCACCTGCAGCGCATTCATAATAAGTCAGTGACAAGTTCAAAAACTTTGGGTGACAGCGGAAGCAGTCCACTGACCAGTAAATCCCTTCCTCTTGTAACCAAGCTCACGCAAACCACCCCACCAACTCCCTCAGTGTCAATTTCCTCCTTCCCCAGGAATGCCAATAGTCCTGCAGGCCATGTCACTGGCAAGTCTGACGAGTCCTCTCCTGCCTGGGATTCCTCCGATGCATCCTTGCGTGTAACGCCTACTGCTGCTGGCGCTGCTGTTGTTGCCGCTGGGAGTCGATGGTCATCCCAGAGGGGAAGTCGTAAGCCCACTTGTACTACTTCCAGTAAGCAATTGACTGTTCAACAGTCCTTTGCGAGGAGATGAAATATCACAGCAGTATTCCTACTGCAAAGCGGATAACTGAGTCCTTGACAACTATGTTGGTGTTAGACGTGCGTCCGGTATCCGCCGTTAGTTCACAGGGAACTAGACAATTTATTGAGGCAGTGTGCCCCCGTTACCAAATACCATCTAGGTTCCACTTCTCTAGGCAGGCGATACCGAGAATGTACACGGACGTCAGAAAAAGACTCACCAGTCTCCTAAAAAATGCAGTTGTACCCAATGTCCACTTAACCACGGACATGTGGACAAGTGGAGCAGGGCAGGGTCAGGACTATATGACTGTGACAGCCCACTGGGTAGATGTATGGACTCCCGCCGCAAGAACAGCAGCGGCGGCACCAGTAGCAGCATCTCGCAAACGCCAACTCTTTCCTAGGCAGGCTACGCTTTGTATCACCGCTTTCCAGAATACGCACACAGCTGAAAACCTCTTACGGCAACTGAGGAAGATCATCGCGGAATGGCTTACCCCAATTGGACTCTCCTGTGGATTTGTGGCATCGGACAACGCCAGCAATATTGTGTGTGCATTAAATATGGGCAAATTCCAGCACGTCCCATGTTTTGCACATACCTTGAATTTGGTGGTGCAGAATTTTTTAAAAAACGACAGGGGCGTGCAAGAGATGCTGTCGGTGGCCAGAAAAATTGCGGGACACTTTCGGCGTACAGGCACCACGTACAGAAGACTGGAGCACCACCAAAAACTACTGAACCTGCCCTGCCATCATCTGAAGCAAGAAGTGGTAACGAGGTGGAATTCAACCCTCTATATGCTTCAGAGGTTGGAGGAGCAGCAAAAGGCCATTCAAGCCTATACAATTGAGCACGATATAGGAGATGGAATGCACCTGTCTCAAGTGCAGTGGAGAATGATTTCAACGTTGTGCAAGGTTCTGATGCCCTTTGAACTTGCCACACGTGAAGTCAGTTCAGACACTGCCAGCCTGAGTCAGGTCATTCCCCTCATCAGGCTTTTGCAGAAGAAGCTGGAGGCATTGAAGAAGGAGCTAAAAGGGAGCGATTCCGCTAGGCATGTGGGACTTGTGGATGCAGCCCTTAATTCGCTTAACAAGGATTCACGGGTGGTCAATCTGTTGAAATCAGAGCACTACATTTTGGCCACCGTGCTCGATCCTAGATTTAAAGCCTACCTTGGATCTCTCTTTCCGGCAGACACAGGTCTGCTGGGGTTGAAAGACCTGCTGGTGACAAAATTGTCAAGTCAAGCGGAACGCGACCTGTCAACATCTCCTCCTTCACATTCTCCCGCAACTGGGGGTGCGAGGAAAAGGCTCAGAATTCCGAGCCCACCCGCTGGCGGTGATGCAGGGCAGTCTGGAGCGACTGCTGATGCTGACATCTGGTCCGGACTGAAGGACCTGACAACGATTACGGACATGTCGTCTACTGTCACTGCATATGATTCTCTCAACATTGATAGAATGGTGGAGGATTATATGAGTGACCGCATCCAAGTAGGCACGTCACACAGTCCGTACTTATACTGGCAGGAAAAAGAGGCAATTTGGAGGCCCTTGCACAAACTGGCTTTATTCTACCTAAGTTGCCCTCCCACAAGTGTGTACTCCGAAAGAGTGTTTAGTGCCGCCGCTCACCTTGTCAGCAATCGGCGTACGAGGTTACATCCAGAAAATGTGGAGAAGATGTTCATTTAAAATGAATTATAATCAATTCCTCCGCGGAGACATTGACCAGCAGCAATTGCCTCCACAAAGTACACAGGGAGCTGAGATGGTGGATTCCAGTGGGGACGAATTGATAATCTGTGAGGAGGGGGATGTACACGGTGATATATCGGAGGGTGAAGATGAGGTGGACATCTTGCCTCTGTAGAGCCAGTTTGTGCAAGGAGAGATTAATTGCTTCTTTTTTGGGGGGGGTCCAAACCAACCCGTCATATCAGTCACAGTCGTGTGGCAGACCCTGTCACTGAAATGATGGGTTGGTTAAAGTGTGCATGTCCTGTTTTGTTTATACAACATAAGGGTGGGTGGGAGGGCCCAAGGACAATTCCATCTTGCACCTCTTTTTTCTTTTCTTTTTCTTTGCATCATGTGCTGATTGGGGAGGGTTTTTTTGGAAGGGACATCCTGCGTGACACTGCAGTGCCACTCCTAGATGGGCCCGGTGTTTGTGACGGCCACTAGGGTCGCTAATCTTACTCACACAGTCAGCTACCTCATTGCGCCTCTTTTTTTCTTTGCGTCATGTGCTGTTTGGGGAGGGTTTTTTGGAAGGGACATCCTGCGTGACACTGCAGTGCCACTCCTAGATGGGCCCGGTGTTTGTGTCGGCCACTAGGGTCGCTAATCTTACTCACACAGCTACCTCATTGCGCCTCTTTTTTTCTTTGCGTCATGTGCTGTTTGGGGAGGGTTTTTTGGAAGGGCCATCCTGCGTGACACTGCAGTGCCACTCCTAGATGGGCCCGGTGTTTGTGTCGGCCACTAGGGTCGCTAATCTTACTCACACAGCTACCTCATTGCGCCTCTTTTTTTCTTTGCGTCATGTGCTGTTTGGGGAGGGTTTTTTGGAAGGGACATCCTGCGTGACACTGCAGTGCCACTCCTAGATGGGCCCGGTGTTTGTGTCGGCCACTAGGGTCGCTTATCTTACTCACACAGCGACCTCGGTGCAAATTTTAGGACTAAAAATAATATTGTGAGGTGTGAGGTATTCAGAATAGACTGAAAATGAGTGTAAATTATGGTTTTTGAGGTTAATAATACTTTGGGATCAAAATGACCCCCAAATTCTATGATTTAAGCTGTTTTTTAGTGTTTTTGGAAAAAAACACCCGAATCCAAAACACACCCGAATCCGACAAAAAAAATTCGGTGAGGTTTTGCCAAAACGTGTTCGAACCCAAAACACGGCCGCGAAACCGAACCCAAAACCAAAACACAAAACCCGAAAAATTTCAGGCGCTCATCTCTAGCATGAATCAGGATTATTTTTGTTTCCTGTGGTGGCTAACGTCTGGGCGTGCAGGTTGCAAAACTGGGGTATAGGGTAGTCTTTTCCTGCAATGCGCCGAAGGATTTTTTGGCTTGGGGGAGAAAAATTTCTAGTTACGCCACTGCACTGGTGGATAGAATGTACAGGCGCTGCTGATAGAATACACTGGTGTGTAGAATGTACAGGCGCTGCTGATAGAATACGCTGGAGGATAGAATGTACAGGTGCTACTGATAGAATACGCTGGTGGATAGAATGTACAGGCGCTGCTGATAGAATACACTGGTGTGTAGAATGTACAGGCGCTGCTGATAGAATACGCTGGAGGATAGAATGTACAGGTGCTACTGATAGAATACGCTGGTGGATAGAATGTACAGGCGCTGCTGATAGAATACGCTGCTGGATAGAATGTACAGGCTCTGCTGATAGAATATGCCGCTGGATAGAATGTACAGGTGCTGCTGATAGAATACGCTGCTGGATAGAATGTACAGGCGCTGCTGATAGAATACGCTGCTGGATAGAATGTACAGGCGCTGCTGATAGAATACGCTGCTGGATAGAATGTACAGGCGCTGCTGATAGAATACAATGGTAGATAGAATGTACAGGCGCTGCTGATAGAATACGCTGGTGGATAGAATGTACAGGCGCTGCTGATAGAATACACTGGTGGATAGAATGTACAGGCGCTGGTGGATAGAATGTACAGGTGCTGCTGATAGAATATGCCGGTGGATAGAATGTACAGGCGCTGCTGATAGAATACACTGGTGGATAGAATGTACAGGTGCTGCTGATAGAATACACTGGTGGATAGAATGTACAGGTGCTGCTGATAGAATACGCTGCTGGATAGAATGTACAGGCGCTGCTGATAGAATATGCCGCTGGATAGAATGTACAGGCGCTGCTGATAGAATATGCCGGTGGATAGAATGTACAGGCGCTGCTGATAGGTGGCTGCTGGGAGATGTAGTTGCTCCAATCCTGCTTTCTCCAGGATGGGAGGGGGTTTATACACACATGGGGTTTACACACTGATACTTACACACATTTTTCGGTAATCTTCATTGCAGCCTGAATAAGCATTCGGAGGAGACGAGGAGGGACGCTTTGGTGCGGCGTAGCCGCAGGCGCCTGAAAAAGGGCATGGCCTGCAGGAAAGGGGGAGTGGCTTCACTGGAGTTCTATGTTTGCGAGCCACGCCCCCTTTTTCGTCACTATGGGGGCATAGCCAGCGCTCTATGAACTGCTACCACGCCCCCTTACCCTCCGTCTCTAGTGAGCGTCTATTCACCACTACTCTGCTAGGCAGAGCAGCGAGTGCAGGAGCCTCCCAACTGCCCCCCCCCTCCCCCCCCCCCCACCACCGCGGGACACTGTGGCCCCCGGTGGGGACAGTGGGACAGTCCTAGAAAAACAGGACTGTCCCGCGACAATTGGGACAGTTGGGAGGTATGCCTCAGTCATTACGGGGAGTGACGTATAAGGAGGTGCTGGGGTAAATCCCGCAGATTTTTCCTAAAAAAATCAAAATTGGCAAAAAATGGGTTTTTGGTTACCTACCGATAAATCCTTTTCTTGTAGTCCGTAGAGGATGCTGGGGTCCATATTAGTACCATGGGGTATAGACGGGTCCACCAGGAGCCATTAGCCCTTTAAGAGTTTAATAGTGTGGGCTGGCTCCTCCCTCTATGCCCCTCCTACCAGACTTAGTCTAGAAACTGTGCCCGAGGAGACGACATACTTCGAGAGAAGGAATTACACAGATAGTGGCGAGATTCATACCAGCTCACACAACAGGAGAATCCGGCCAACATGCCGGAACAACTTCAGCAACAGCTGAAACCGTAAATAACGGAGAACTTACCTAGGAACCAGGTAACACTGAACCATAAAACCAATGCAGGAAAACGAAGCGCTGGGCGGGCGCCCAGCATCCTCTACGGACTACGAGAAAAGGATTTACCGGTAGGTAACCAAAATCCTATTTTCTCTTACGTCCTACAGGATGCTGGGGTCCATATTAGTACCATGGGGATGTACCAAAGCACCCAGTACGGGAGGGAGAGCGTGGAGGCTCCTGCAACACTGCTTGACCAAACTTGAGGTCATCAGAGGCCAAAGTATCGAACTTGTAAAACTTGGCAAACGTGTTCGACCCCGACCAAGTAGCTGCTCGGCAGAGTTGTACCATCAAGACACCCCGGGCAGCCGCCCAGGAAGAGCCCACTTTACGAGTAGAGTGGGCCTTTACAGATTTCGGACACGGCAATCCTGCCGTGGAATAAGCATGCTGGATAGTGAACCTGATCCAGCGGGAAATTGACTGCTTAGAAGCAGGACATCCAATTTTCTTTGGATCAAAGAGGACAAACAGAGAGTCACTCCTATGACGAGCCGTCCTCTTCACGTAAATCTTCAAAGTCCTCACTACATCCAAAGCCTTTGAAGTAATTGAGGAGTCAGTAGCCACTGGCACCACAATAGGTTGGTTGATGTGGAAAGCAGACACAACCTTAGGTAGGAACTGTGGACGAGTCCTAAGTTCCGCCCTATCTTCATGGAAGATCAGATAGGGGCTTTTACAAGATAAAGCCCCCAATTCCGACACGCGTCGTGCAGAAGCCAAGGCCAACAAGGTGACCACCTCCCAGCAGAAGATCCAGCAGATCCGCGTACCAAGTCCTCCTTGGCCAGTCCGGAGCAATGAGGATTGCCAGAACCTTTGTTTTTCTTACGAGCTGAAGAACCTTTGGAATCAGACGAAGTGGAGAGAACACATACACTGACTTTAACACCCACGGTGTTACCAGTGCGTCCACCGCCACTGCCTGTGGGTCTCTTGACCTGGAACAGTACCTCCGTAGCTTCTTGTTGAGGCATGAGGCCATCATGTCTATGTGAGGAACCCCCCCACCAACCGGTTACCCCCTCGAACACCTCCGGATGGAGGCCCCACTCCCCTGGATGGAGATCGTGTCTGCTGAGGAACTCTGCTTCCCAGTTGTCTACGCCCGGAATGAAGACTGCCGACGTCGCCGCCGCGTGCCTTTCTGCCCAGATGAGGATTTTTGACACCTCTGACATGGCAGCCCTGCTCTTCACTGCACCTTGTCGGTTTATGTAGGCCACCGTGGTCACATTGTCCGACTGCACCTGAACAGCCCTATCCTGTAGAAGGTGTGCTGCTTGCAGAAGGGCGTTGTAAACTGCCCTGAGTTCCAGGATGTTTATTGGGAGAAGTGATTCTTGATCCGACCATCGTCCCTGAAAGATTTCCACCAAAGCGACCGCTCCCCAATCTCTCAGACTTGCATCTGTGGTTAAAAGGATCCAGTCTTGAATTCCGAACAATCTCCCTTCCAAAAGGTGCGGAAGATGCAGCCACCAGAGGAGCGAAATCCTGGCTTTCGGAGACAGGCGTATCCTCTTGTGCATGTGTAGGTGAGAGCCCGACCACTGGTCCAACAGGTCCAGCTGAAAGGGTCAAGCATGAAACCTGCCGTACTGCGGAGCCTCGTAGGCAGCAACCATCTTCCCCAGAAGGTGTGTATGCATTGATGAACCGATACCCGGGTAGGCTTTAGGACCTCCCGGACCATTGCTTGAATCACCAACGCTTTCTCCACCGGGAGAAATACCCTCTGCACTTCCATGTCGATGATCATTCCCAGGAAAGACAGCCGCCTTGTCGGCTCCAGATGAGACTCTGGAAGGTTTAGGATCCAACCGTGCCTCCTGAGCAGCTGTGTCATGAGCACGATGGAACGCAACAACCTCTCCCTGGAAGACGCCTTGATCAGGAGATCGTCCAGATATGGAATTATGTTCACCCCCTGTTTGCGGAGGAGAACCAACATCTCCGCCATCACCTTGGTGACGATCCTCGGTGCTATGGAGAGGCCAAACGGCAGCGCCTGGAACTGATAGTCTATCAGCGCAAATCCTGAGATTATGCTTGATGCAGCGCCCAAATGGGAATGTGGAGGTAAGCATCCTTGATGTCCAGGGACACCAGGAACTCCCCCTCCGACAGTCCTGAGATTACAGCTCTCAGAGATTCCATCTTGAATTTGAACTCCTTGAGATAAGGGTTCAAAGATTTTAAGTTTAGAATAGGCCTTACCGAACCATCCGGTTTCGGAACCACAAAACGGTTCGAATAATAACCCTTGTTGCACTGCCGAAGTGGGACCGGAACAATGACCTCTGACACCACCAATTTTCTGATGGCCTCCAGAAGAATTGTCTTGTCTGCCAGCAGCGCTGGCAAGCCTGACTTGAAGAAATGGTGAGGCGGGGGATCTTGAAACTCCAGTCTGTACCCTCTGGACACTATATCCAGAACCCAGGGGTCCAGACCCGATGACACCCAGACGTGGCTGAACTGCCGGAGTCTTGCCCCCACCTGACCTTCCTCCAGGCCTAGCTGTCCAGCGTCATGCGGAGGACTTAGGGGTATCAGAAGCGGGCTTCTGGGTCTGGGAACCTGCGGGAGCGGGTTTCTTTCCCTTGGCACGACCACCTCTGAAGAAGGTGTTCAGAGGCTTATTCTTTCTAGGCCTTGCGGGCTGAAAGGACTGTGACGTGGTAGATGAAAAGGGCTTCTTCGTAGCCGGTGCAGCTGAGGGGAGAAAAGGAGACTTACCGGCGGTAGCTGTGGCAATCCACGCATCCAGCGCCTCCCCAAAGAGAGCCTGACCTTTGTATGGTAGGCCTTCCACACACTTCCTGGATTCCGCTTCCGCAGACCAGTTGCGCAACCAGAGACCTCTGCGAGTCGAGACGGACATGGAGGAGATCCCCGCAGCCATGGAACCCAGGTCCTTCATGGAATCCACCAGGAACCCTGCAGAATCCTGAATATTACGTAAAAATAAATCAACGTCACCTTTGTCCAGCGTAGTCGATTCCTCCTGCAGAGTGATTGACCACCTGGCAATAGCTTTAGCAATCCAAGCACAGGCTATAGTAGGCCGCAATATAGCCCCTGATTCTGTAAATGGACTGTGGCGTAGCATCCACCTTGCGATCTGCCGGTCCTTTAATGCGGTAGGTCCCGGGACCGGTAATACCACCTGTTTGGACAGCCTGGAGACAGAGGCGTCGACTATCGGCGGGGACTCCCATCTCTTCCTCTGGGAAGGGAAAAGCCACCAACACCCTCTTGGGAATCTGGAATTTCTTTTCCGGAGTTTCCCAGGCCTTTTCAAAGATGGCATTCAATTCATTGGATGCTGGGAAAGTGAGGGGGGAAGGGGGGGGAGGGCTTCTTATGATCTGTGAAGAAGGCCTCCTCCACCTGTTCCGGAGCTGTGTCCGAAATGTGTAAAACATCCCTAACCGCCTCAATCATCAACTGCACCCCCTTGGCAAGTGATGCTGTCCCCCTCGACACATCCCCGTCACCGTCTGCAGCATCAGAGTCGGTATCCGTGTCATCCTGCATAATTGCAAGCGCACGTTTGTGAGAATGTCCTGCAGGGGACCCTGAGGAGGCCGTATCGGACCATACAACCATAGAGGACTGGAGGACCTGAGTGGCATGCTCAGTCCTAGCAACTCTATCAGATATCTGAGAAATAGCCACCCTCAGAGAGACTAACCATTCTGGCTCTCTAGCTGAGATATGTGCTACAACAGTGCAATCCTGATTACATGGTATGGAGTCCTCCTGGGAAGACAAATCCTCTGCAGCATATGAAACAGTGTCCCTAGACATGTTGTCACACACCCTCAAACACCCCACAAGCACACAGGGTATTATGAAGACAGAGTTTCCCCTCCCAAGAATGGCAGAGATTGGAGCCAACCCACACACAGCGCTATCAAAGGTATAGGGAGACCCTAACCAGCGCTGACTGTGTCCCTTAATAGGTGACACAGCCTGTACGCAGCCCCCCCCCCCCCCCCCCCTTCTACAACCTCCTTGGTACCGTACAGATACCTGGAGATTGCTCTGGAGAGACCTGGTTCCACTTGTAGTAAGTGCAGGCAGGAGGAAATGGCGCTGAATGCTGTAGGGTCCGCTCTGAGGAGAAGCTCCGCCCCCTCAATGGCGCTGTCTTCCAGCTCACTGATAGATTATACTGGCCGGAGGAGTTGCGCTGGCCTGGATCCGCAGACCCCGACAGACTTGCAGTGGACAGTGTAGGGTTCGGCGCTGGCCCAGGGCGCCCCTCCCAGTGCCACACCGCAGTACCACTGAGCCTTCACGGAGCACAGGTGAGACCGCGCTCCTTACCCTAAGGCCGCCTGCTTCACACTGTCCCTCCGCTTGCAAGGGGGGACAGTGACTCACTCGCCACCTCTTCAGCTCCTGAAGGGGTGGCTGCCGGGGTGAGCGTTCCCCTGCGGCAGGGCGTGATCAGACCCCTCTGAAGCCAAATGTTCAGTCAGCGGTAGCAGTGGCTCAAGACCCCGCAGGGCGGACACTGCTCCCCCCCCCCCTCAGTCCCACGCTGCAGGGAGGCTGTCGCCAGCAGCCTCCCTGTAAAACAAAAAACTCTGAAAAGAAAAAATTTAACTTTTTCTAAAGAGGCTCAGTAGAGCTCCCCTAGCTGTGACCGGCTCCTCCGGGCACATTTTCTAGACTGAGTCTGGTAGGAGGGGCATAGAGGGAGGAGCCAGCCCCCACTGTTAAACTCTTAAAGTGCCAATGGCTCCTGGTGGACCCGTCTATACCCCATGGGACTAATATGGACCCCAGCATCCTCTAGGGGGGGGGGGGGGGGTTGAGTGAATTAGGTGAAGAACATGAATTTAATCCTATCCCAAATGGTTTAGTAAAAAAAAAAAAAAAATTATTCCCCCCCCCCCCCCCCCCCGAAACATCTATTGGGAACATTGCCACCATCGGAACATCGCGTCCATCGCGGTTTTCATTTTGAAAGCCGGGACAGCCTGCAGGTATACAGGGGGGGTCTGGGGGTGGCTTGGGAGGGTTCAGTTACACTCCCCAGCGGCTGCCATTGTCTGCAGTCGCTGGAGGGGGGGGGGGGATCCTGACGTGCTGACCGATCAGCAGTGATTGGCAGCACGGCAGACACAGGGGGAGAGTGCAGGGAAGCAGAGGGACCTTCCGGTCCCTCTGACAGTAGCAGCGGAGGGAGGTTTATCTTCCCTGCCGCTGCGAACACTCCCTATCTGACTGGTCGCATCCTGTGCGACCAGGACATGGTCGCATCTGATGCGACCATGCCAGGCAAGTGATTAATTGAATAGGAAATACCCTGTGGCTGTGGGAGAAACCCTGCACTATACAGTAGGGGATATTTATCACAGCTTGGCGAGAGATAAAGTAGAGAGCAATAAAATACCAACCAATCAGCTCCTAACTGTCATGATACAGGTCGTGTGTGAAAAATGGCAGGAGCTGGTTGGCTGGTACTTTGGGCCTGACTCATGATTGTAAGTAAAGGAAAGAATTCAAGCAACTGAACAACAACCATGTTACAATGCAGGTGGGGCAGATGCAGGGTATGTAGCCCACAAATGTTAGACTTTATTTGTACATTTGAACACACCCCACCCACATCTAACTCTCTCTGCACATGTTACATCTGCCCCACCTGCAGTGCATGGTGTTGCCCAGTTGCGTGCTCTTTTGCTTTACTTGCAAACATGAATCAGACCTTTATCGCTCTCCACTTTATCTCTCTCCAATATTTGTTTATATCCCCCTTGCTGTGTTTGCTGCTTTGACAGAAGTTGAATGCCAAAGGCTGGTGCCCCTACCAGGTGATAACGGGACTGGGGGCTGGTGCCCGTACCAGGTGATAACGGGACTGGGGGCTGGTGCCCCTACCAGGTGATAACGGGACTGGGGGCTGGTGCCCCTACCAGGTGATAACGGGACTGGGGGCTGGTGCCCCTACCAGGTGATAACGGGACTGGGGGCTGGATGAAGCCTGCGACATGTCTGCTTTCTGATTGAGGAAACCATTACGCGGAATGTGCCTAATAGACGTTGTGCGAGAAGAGCTGTCTTTTGAAATTAATTTGATACAGAAAACATATTTTGGGGGGGGGATTTCAGGAAAAAACAAAAAGTAAAAAATAAAAAAAAACTTTTGTTTTCCTAGAGTGCGCCAGTTGTGTTGCAGTAACATCCAGTGATGTGGATAGTGCGGTGCGTGTTCTGCGGTCACTGGCTCTTTTTATACCGTCCCAGGCACATGTTTCCATTTATACTGTTTCATTGAAGGGTTGAATAAACAGATGAACAGAAATGCAAACAGACACAATTTGAATATATCTTAATCCAATTTAGAACTTGGTGGATTCTATTAATCGTGGCTGTTCAAGAAAGAGGAAATAAAACAGGTTTGCTGGCCTAGCACAAGTCCTGACTACTTCATTTACCGTAACTGTAGGGTTTTTCTGTAGCCAAAGATCAAGAGCGCTGGTCCAGTATTGCATAATAAAAGCTTTGATCCTTCTTCAGAGAGATTGGAGGAGATGTATCAAAGCTTAGAGAGAGATAAAAAGGGAGATTTATCAAAGTTTGGGGAGAGATAAAGAAGATAAAGTACCAACCAAACAGCTTCTATCTGTCACTTTTCAAACACAACCTGTAACATGACAGAAGCTCACTGGCTGGTACTTTATCTCTCCACACATTAACTTGCTCCAAGCTTTGACAAACCTCTCCCCAAAGAATGATAACATATTCAATGGTGACTATGCAGCAGGGCCGGCTCCAGGCATGTTCGAATAGAGTGGCCGCGCAGGGCGCCACCCTTAATGGGCATCGCACGCTGGCGCCGCCATATTTGAGCCTGGAGCCAGCCTGCTGCCCTAAACTGTTGTGTGCACGCTGTGCTGTGCCGGCGTCTGACGTCAGGCGCTGCGCAGCGCGCATAGCGCACACTGAATAGTTTAGCAAGTCTGTCCGCATTTATGTATCTGGCACTGTGTGGGCATTTATGTATTGGGCACTGTGTGGGCATTTATGTATCGGGCACTGTGTGGGCATTTATGTATCTGGCACTGTGGGGGCATTTATGTATCGGGCACTGTGGGGGCATTTATGTATCGGGCACTGTGGGGGCATTTATGTATCGGGCACTGTGGAGGCATTTATGTATCTGGCACTGTGGGGGCATATCTGGCACTGTGGGGGCATTTATGTATCTGGCACTGTGTGGGCATTTATGTATCTGGCACTGTGTGGGCATTTATGTATCTGGCACTGTGTGGGCATTTATGTATCGGGCACTGTGGGGGCATTTATGTATCAGGCACTATGGGGGCATATCTGGCACTGTGGGGGCATATCTGGCACTGTGGGGGCATATCTGGCACTGTGGGGCATATCTGGCACTGTGGGGGCATTTATGTATCTGGCACTGGCGGCATATCTTGCACTGTTGGGGCATTTCTGGCACTGTGGGGGCATTTATGTATCTGGCACTGTGGGGCATATCTGGCACTGTGGGGACATATATGTATCTGGCATTGTGGGGGCATTTATGTATCTGGCACTGTGGGGCATATCTGGCACTGTGGGGGCATATATGTATCTGGCACTGTGGGGGCATTTATGTATCGGGAACTGTGGGGGCATATCTGGCACTGTGGTGGCATTTATGTATCTGGCATTGTGGGGGCATTTATGTATCTGGCACTGTGGCGGCATTTATGTATCGGGCACTGTGGGAGCATTTATGTATCTAGCACTGGGGCATTTATGTATCTGGCACTGCTGGGGGGCATATCATGTGTAGCTGGCACTGCTGGGGGGCATATCATGTCTATCTGGCACTGCTTGGGGGAATATCATGTGTATCTGGCACTGCTGGGGGGCATATCATGTGTAGCTGGCACTGCTGGGGGGCATATGTGTATCTGGCACTGCTGGGGGGCATATCATGTCTATCTGGCACTGCTGGGGGGCATATCATGTGTATCTGGCACTGCTGGGGGGCATATCATGTGTATCTGGCACTGCTGAGGGGCATATCATGTGTATCTGGCACTGCTGGGGGGCATATCATGTCTATCTGGCACTGCTGGGGGGCATATCATGTCTATCTGGCACTGCTGGGGGGCATATCATGTGTATCTGGCACTGCTGGGGGGCATATCATGTCTATCTGGTACTGCTGGGGGGCATATCATGTGTTTCTGGCACTGCTGAGGGGCATATCATGTGTATCTGGCACTGCTGGGGGACATATCATGTGTATCTGGCACTGCTGGGGGGCATATCATGTGTATCTGGCACTGCTGGGGGGCATATCATGTCTATCTGGCACTGCTGGGGGGCATATCATGTCTATCTGGCACTACTGAGGGACATATCATGTGTATCTGGCACTGCTGGGGGGCATATCATGTGTATCTGGCACTGCTGGGGGGCATATCATGTGTATCTGGCACTGCTTGGGGGCATATCATGTCTATCTGGCATTGCTGAGGGACATATCATGTGTATCTGGTACTGCTGGGGGGAATATCATGTGTATCTGGCACTGCTGGGGGGCATATCATGTGTATCTGGCACTGCTTGGGGGCATATCATGTCTATCTGGCATTACTGAGGGACATATCATGTGTATCTGGCACTGCTGGGGGGCATATCATGTCTATCTGGCACTGCTGGGTGGCATATCATGTGTATCTGGCACTGCTGGGGGGCATATCATGTGTATCTGGCACTGCTTGGGGGCATATCATGTCTATCTGGCATTGCTGAGGGACATATCATGTGTATCTGGTACTGCTGGGGGGAATATCATGTGTATCTGGCACTGCTGGGGGGCATGTCATGTCTATCTGCCACTGCTTGGGGGCATGTCGTGTCTATCTGGTACTGCACTACTGGGGTCATTATGTGTATCTGGCACTATACTGGAGACATTGTGTGTAAGGAACACTACTGTGGCTGTTATGTGTAAGGCTGCTAATTGTGTGCGTAGAGGGGGTGTGAAAATATATTTATTCATAGTTTGATAATATGAAATTGTGAGGCCACGCCCACTTTTCCAGGAGCGCGGCAGGGGGTGAGGGGCGCTTTGAAATTTTCTCGCCTAGGATGCTAGTAGGCCTGGAGCCAACCCTGCTATGGGGTATATTCAATTGAAGTCGGATCCATTCCGACATGCATTTGTCGGAATGGATCCGATCAGGGCTATTCAAATGGCCATCTCATTTCGACTTTTAAAAAGTCGAATTGAGATGAGTGAGCCGAGAGGAGGAGATGGGGGGAAGACGGGGGAGAGCAGCACTACAGAAGTTTAGCCGGAGGATGTGGCACCGCCGCCAGACCTCACGGCAGCGTCCACCCGGCTCCAGCAAGCAAGACCTCACTCGCTGCAGCCGGGTGGACGCTGCTGTGAGCGGCGGCTGTGCCACATCCTCCTGCATATGCTGTGCAGTAGCCACTGCTCTCCCAGCGGCCCTCCCCCTTCTCCCCCGTCTCCTCCTCTCAGCTCCCTCATGTCCCTCATCTCAATCCGACTTTTTATAAAGTTGAATTGAGATGGTCGGAAAGGGGGCCAAAACCTGTCGGATTTGGCCCTGTTTCCGACAGAAGCACGCGGATCGGCAGCTATTCCGCCGATCCACGTGCTTTCCGACAAGTCGAATTCCCCGACTTGTCGGATAATTCTGGGGTATATTGAATAGGTCGGATCCCCTTCCGACCTAAAAAAGTCAAAAACTGCCGTCTTTCAGACAGACGGCAGCTTTTGACTTCAATTGAATATACCCCTATGCCTAATATGGCAGAATATCTGCATTGATATGGGGGGTGATGTATCAAACAGTAAAAAGACTGGATAAGTGAACCACATGAGGTATTGCCCATGGCAACAAATCAGCTGCTACCTATCTTTTTATAGAATGCTATCTCAAAGCTGATTGGTTACCATCAGCAACTTCTCCACTGGTCCACTACTCCACTCTTTTCACTGATTGATACATTAACCCCATCGGCAGGGGTTTTTATTATTATTATTATTATTATTATTATTATTATTATTATTATTACTATTAAATTTTATTGATAAGGCGCCACAAGTGTTTCGCAGCACCGTACAAAGGACAGTACAGGGAGACAAAACTTAGAATTACAGTAAATAAATAACAAAAATAGAGTACAGGTAACAAAGAGCACCACAAATCTCAAGACATAATACAGCTGAGATGTAAGTAGCGAGGGAGTAATCAGCGTACTACTATAGATAGAGATGAGCCTTTACCAGCAGGAGAAAAAGCGGGTAAAGATGGTCACTGAGTAGGAGAGAGCTGCGAGTGAAATGTGTCGAGAAGAGGGCTTTGACAACAAGAGGAAAGAGAGCCCTGCTCTGAAGAGCTAACAATCTAGTGGGAAGGGACGACAGACAGATGACATGAGGTGCAAGCAAGCGGGAGGAAGCCTGATGGCAGTATGTAAGCAAAGCAGAGATGTTCAAGGCATGAGGCAGGGGGATGGAGGAGCAGCCTCAGGACTAGGTTATGCATTGGAGGGGTACGCTTTGATAAATAGGTGGGTTTTCAGGGTTAAAATGGGGGGGGGGGGGGAGGTGGAACTAGTTAGTTCCACCTCCTCTACGGCCCTGCACAGTATCTCCAAAAACTCGTCCCACCACCCTTGTCAATAGATGGCAGCTGCATAGTCCTCTGCCTGTGGCCCATCCCTCCTGGTACTCACATAAGCTGTATTTGCAGGATAGTATTCATCCCCTCCTCAGGTCCCAGCGGCGTCCTTTTCTGGCACAGCATATGTCATGCTGTCACCGCTGCTGAAGTGAAGAAGAAGCCACGAAGAGGAGCAGGCTCTGTGCAGGCTGGAGACTAGATGAGAGGGGCCCTCCCCAGGACCCAGCACTCCAGGCTGCAGCCTTATCAGCCTTTTGGTTAATCAGGCCCTGCCAGCAGCCTAACCCTATAGCCCCCCTTGCAGCCTAACGCTAACCACCGCTGGGTAGCGCCTAAGCCTTACCCCTCCCAGCCGTAGCCCGCTTGCTATACTTATGGCCGGGATGCCGGCTGTCAGGATTCCAGTGTCAGTCTCTTACATCTGAAATTCCAGTAACCAGTCTAACAGGTATAAAGCAAAAATACATTTGTATCAATAACAGTAATTGCTTACTAGAATGCCCTCTGTATTGCATTGAGCTCAGAAGACTATCTGTATTGTATTTTGGTCACTAGAATGCTCCAGTAAGTATATAGAGGTTGATAGAATGTTGCCTCTATTGTATATCGGTTACTAGAATGTTCCTATTGTGTATTCAGCATTAGAATGCTCTCCATATTGTAGAGATCATTTAATGATACTCTGCATTGAATAGTGGTCATTAAGGCTGGTGGGTATTTGATAAACTAAATACAAGAAAGCGCTATGCTGAAATATGTGTGTCAGTTATCCAACTCCCACAGAACCGTTACCATTAATTCACCTCTCCTTAAAAACGGACTGCTGCCTTCAAATGATTGGGGTGCTGAGTCCCAATATAATTTAATAGAACAATAAACAATAGTTGAAAGCGCTGTCCAATTTTAAAGAATATTTTATTTTAAAATATTAAGATCACCAGAATCATATACAATTCACTTTTAATATCAATCCTACAGATCTCTATATATATAAGAGATCCAACTATAACCAGTGGACATCATAGTATTCCCAAAACTAGTTTCGTTTTAGTGATACTTGGTTGCAACACAGCTGTGCACAATGGATACAATTTCAATAAAATAAATACACCTTGTTATAGATGCAACAAATGTATCCATATTAATAAAATATATCATCTCCCACAAAAGGCATTAATAAGATAATAAACAGCCCCTCACTTTTAGAAACAACCTCCTAGAAGTTATATGCACTTAATAAATCACAGTCCCAAGCATATCAAGAGAAATTCTGATCAATTTAATTGATTTTCCATGAATTTCTCGAATCCTCCCGCTGGGACAGTGATGTACCTCTGGGTTGTTATCAGTGTCACTGAAGATTGGGCCCGCTGTGGTTATAAATGGAGCAATATCAACTTGCCAGCCGGGAATGCTCAAACCGGGTAAATAGAGCGTTTCTAACGGGCATCCCCGTCTGTGATTTTAAACCAGCGTGTGCAATTGGGCTCCTGTCTATTGATAATGTAATAGCGTGCTCCCCAGCTGAAATTTTGCTCATCAATCGTGCTGTAATATACGCTGTAAATAAAGCTGTATCTCACCGGTGATATCAGCGGCTGCGCCTCCTGCCAGGCGTTTGTCTCCGTCCCGTGAAACACACTGCTGCCTCACTGGCGTTGGGGATGTGATGGCCCGCCTCCCGGTGTCCGTATCACACTAGCAGCGTTAGCTGTTGTAGCTGCATTGAGCCTTTGGGAACAAGCGGCTGTGTTCTCGGCTGGGCTCTACATCTCCGATCCACGTGTTATAACCGGGACTTCGCCGACAGTGTAGACTTGTATGCCGCCTCCAAATACTAGTGTCCACACAGTCGGGAGCAACTCTTGACGCGTTTCTCAGCCTAATGTCAACGGCTGTTTCCTCAGAAGTATCTAACTAATCTAACTCTCTCTGCACATGTTACATCTGCCCCACCTGCAGTGCACATGGGGGGTAATTCCAAGTTGATCGCAGCAGGAATTTTGAAGGCAGTTGGGCAAAACCATGTGCACTGCAGGGGGGACAGATATAACATGTGCAGAGAGAGTTAGATTTGGGTGTGGTGTGTTCAGTCTGCAATCTAAGTTGCAGTGTAAAAATAAAGCAGCCAGTATTTACCCTGCACAGAAACAATATAACCCACCCAAATCTAACTCTCTCTGCAAATGTTATATCTGCCTCCCCTGCACTGCACATGGGTGGTCATTCCGAGTTGTTCGCTCGTTATTTTTTTGTCTCAACGGAGCGTAGTCACTAATGCGCATGCGCAATGTCCGCAGTGCGACTGCGCCAAGTAAATTTGCTATGCAGTTAGGTATTTTACTCACGGCATTACGAGGTTTTTTCTTCGTTCTGGTGATCGTAATGTGATTGACAGGAAGTGGGTGTTTCTGGGCGGAAACTGGCCGTTTTATGGGAGTGTGCGAAAAAACGCTACCGTTTCTGGGAAAAACGCGGGAGTGGCTGGAGAAACGGAGGAGTGTCTGGCCGAACGCTGGGTGTGTTTGTGACGTCAAACCAGGAACGAAACTGACTGAACTGATCGCAGTGTAGGAGTAAGTGTGGAGCTACTCAGAAACTGCTAAGAACTGTCTATTCGCAATTTTGCTAATCTTTCGTTCGCAATTTTACTATGCTAAGATTCACTCCCAGTAGGCGGCGGCTTAGCGTGTTCAAAGCTGCTAAAAACAGCTTGCGAGCGAACAACTCGGAATGAGGGCCATGGTTTTGCCCAACTGCTAACAAATTTCCTGCTGCGATCAACTTGGAATTACCCCCATGGTTTTGTCCATTAGCTAACAAATTTGCTGCTGTGATCAGATCTGAATTACCCCCTATGCCCACAATAGACAAACCATAAATTCCAAACTGTATAAAAACCAGACGCTTTGAACACCCATTTAGCAGCCTCAGCTCCAAATCTCATTGTTCAATATTTGTTTCATTAATGTAGCAAATAATAATATATAATGTCACCAAACGATGAATAATAAAGATTATGAGCCACACTCAAAGTTGGAGCAATTCCAGCTAAAAGGCTTCAGATTGCACCTGATAAACCATGTTGCGGTGCAGGTGGGACAAGTCCTGAACACATATCTGTTTGCATGAAGGGAGAACACTGACTGCTTCTGCATGTAGCACACAAATACCAGGCAGCTATATTGTACCAGGACAACCCAGCGATTATCTAACATAACCCCCCATCCCAACTGAATGTTTCCACACAGGGGCTTGCCAAGGACAGAGCTGCCCCATTTAGCTATATTTACAAGTGCACCCACCCCGGTTATCTTATGTATGGCCGCAAGCACAGCGACTCTTCTATTCAGAAGGAAGGCATTGGGGAGACCTGGCATGAGGACGAGTCCTTCTACCAGGGGTATTTATTTGACAGCACAGACGCAGGACACATCGTGCTCTAGATTTGGGCCATATCGCTCTGAGCACGTCAAATAAGTTTTATTGTAATTTTGCGCAATACAGAGAACGGTTTTCATGTTCATGCTCAAATCCATCCCATGTGTTTGGGTCATTTCCCAGGGTGAATGTGCACATTTTTACGGATAAACAAAATTATTCAGTGAAATTCATGTAAATATGCCATGAAAAGTTTAGAGAACGATCCTTACCGCAGCCACTGAGCGCCGCACGCAGCACTGATACAGGAGAGGTCTCCGGGGCATTTGGGAAAAGCCAAAGACAGGTCTGCAGTGTGTTCCTAAGCCCAGTAATAGTATAAGGTTCCATTGTCTATCTAATACAGTATATGTCACTTGGCTCGGACAAAGGATACAGGGTTCATGCAGATAGAACATTACTCTTTGTCACTACTTGTAGCTGGAAGAGACTTAGGGGTAAATGCAATTTGCAGGGAAATCGCGGCAATTTACCGTAATTGCTGTTTTCACCATTTTTGCAGCGAAAACTGACTTTTCGCAGGTATGTTCGCTCCCGCGATTCTCCCTGTTCAATTGCAAATGAGCGAAAACGGGATTACCGCGAAAACTGGTGCCAAAAGTGAATAGTGAAATATGGGTAAATCTGTCCGTACCCCCCAAAAAAGCTAAACTGACATCGGATAACTGTATAAAAGTTTATAATTGGTTATAATAAACGTAGTTCTGGTACTTAAATTTGGTAAAATGGCTGTTATATGCATTTATTTATTTTTTTATGTAAAAAAAAAGAAGGAGATTTATGGTAAGACTTACGATTGTTAAATCTCTTTCTGCAAGGTACACTGGATTCCACAGGGAATAACATCGGGGTGTAGAGTTGGATCTTGATCCGAGGCACCGACAGGCTAAAGCTTTGACTGTTCCCAGGATGCACTGCACCACCTCCTCTATATCCCCGCCTCCAGGCACTGGAGCTCAGTTTTGTTAACCAGTCCAATGCAGTAGCAGGTAAAAGAGACAATAGTAGTTAGCCAGAGAACCACATTCTCACAACAGGAGAAAGTATGAGCGGCTAATACCATACAAACCCAAAGAAGCTAAGTACGTCAGGGTGGGCGCCCTGTGGAATCCAGTGTACCTCACAGAAAGAGATTTAACAATGGTAAGTCTTACCATAAATCTCCTTTTCTGCAGTGGGGTACACTGGTATTCCACAGGGAATGACATCGGGGATGTCCTAAAGCAGTTCCTCATGGGAGGGGATGGACTGTAGCGGGCATAAGAATCCGGCGTCCAAAGGAGGCAGAAGTATCAAAGACATAGAACCTGATGAATGTGTTCACTGAGGACCACGTAACCGCCTTGCACAATTGTTCTGCGGACGCGCCACGGTGGGCCGCCTAAGATGGTCCAACAGACAGAGTAGAATGAGCCTTAATAGCAGCAGAAGCTGGGAGTCCAGCCTGCGCATAAGCTTGTGCAATCACCATTCTAATCCATCTGGCCAAAGTTTGCTTATTCGCAGGCCAGCCACGCTTGTGAAAACCAAAAAGGACAAAAAGAGAATCCGACCTCCTGATGGAGGCAGTCTTCTCCACATATATACGGAGAGCCCGTACTACATCCAAAGACCACTCTTTGGAGGATAAACCAGGAGAGATAAAGGCCGGAACCACAATCTCTTGGTTAAGGTGGAACGAGGACACCACCTTAGGTAGATAACCAGGGCGAGTTCGAAGAACTGCACGGTCACGGTGAAAAATCAGAAGGGGTGAACGACAGGACAAAGCGCCTAAGTTTGACACCCTCCTAGAAGAGGCAATAGCCAGCAGAAACACGACCTTAAGAGTAAGACATTTACCCGCAGACTCCAGAGGTTCAAATGGAGACTCTTGTAGGGCATCGAGAACAACAGACAGATCCCATGGAGCCACAGGAGGTACATAGGGAGGCTGAAGCCATAAAACACCCTGAGTGAAAGTATGAACGTCAGGAAGAGACGCAATTTTTCTTTGAAACCTCACTGACAAGGCAGATATATGAACCTTGAGCGAGGCCAAACAAAGGCCTAACTCCAGGCCTTGTTGCATAAAAGCCTAAAGTCTGGCAGTGCTGAACTTGCATGCATCATAATTCTTATTAGCACACCAGGTGAAGTAAGAATTCCAGACCCTATAATAAATCCGAGCCGAAGCCGGTTTACGGGCCTTCAACGTAGTTTGAATGACCGCCTCAGAGAATCCTTTGGCCCTCAGGAGTGAAGCTTCAAGAGCCACGCCATCAAAGCCAGTCGGGCCAGATCCTGGTAGACACAAGGGTACTAAACGAGGAGGTCTGGGCGTTGAGGAAGTAGAAGAGGACGCTCTATCGAGAGACCCTGCAGGTCTGCGAACCAATGCCGTCTGGGCCACGCTGGAGCGATTAGAAGTAGTATTCCTCCTTCTTGCTTGAACTTCCGATTTACCCTGGGCAGGAGTGATACTGGAGGGAACACGTATGGAAGTCGAAAGTTCCATGGAATTGCCAGTGCATCCACGAACGCTGCTTGAGGATCCTTTGTCCTTGCTCCGAAGACCGGAACCTTGTGATTGTGTTGAGACACCATCAGGTCTACATCTGGTAGGCCCCACTTGTTCACTAGAAGTTGAAAGACTTCCGGATGAAGACTCCACTCTCCAGCGTGTACGTCCTGATGACTGAGGAAGTCCACTTCCCAGTTGAGGACCCCCGGAATGAACACTGCCTATATGGTTGGCAGATGACTTTCCACCCATTGAAGAATTTTTGACACTTCCACCATGTGGCTTCGAGTGCCGCCTTGATGATTTATGTATGCCACCGAGGTGGCGTTGTCTGACTGTACTTGAACAGGCCTGTTCTGTATCAGGTGCAGGGCAAGGTTCAGAGCATTGAACACTGCCCGCAATTCCAGAATATTTATCGGGAGGAGAGATTCCTCCCTGGTGCACCGACCCTGGAGAGAGTGTTGCTCGAACACAGCGCCCCAACCCCGCAGACTGGCATCTGTCGTCAGAAGGACCCAGTTGGAGATCCAGAAGGGACGACCCTTGCTCAATTGTTGGTCCTGTAACCACCAGGTCAGTGACAGAACGAACCTACGGAGTCAAGGGAATCATGTGAGATCTGATCCAGTGAGGCAGGCCGTCCCACTTGTAAAGGATTAACCTCTGCAGAGGGCGGGAATGAAATTGAGCGTACTCTATCATGTCGAAAGCCGACACCATGAGGCCTAGTACTTGCATCGCCGAGTGTATCGACACTCTTGGGCGAGAAAGGAAGTATCTTATCCGGTCCTGAAGTTTCAGGACCTTCTCTGGAGACAAGAACAAGCGTTGGTTGTGTGTGTCCAGTAAAGCCCCCAGGTGCACTATGCTCTGAGCAGGGACCAGTGAGAACTTCTTCCAATTAATGAGCCACCCGTGTGCTTGTAGGAATTGGACCGTCCATTCCAGATGATGGATGAGAATCTCCGGGGAGTTCGCCAGGATCAGCAAGTCGTCCAGATATGGCAGGATCCTGATACCTTGCTGACGGAGAATGGCCGTCATGACTGCCATGACCTTGGTGGAGATCCGAGGAGCTGTAGTCAGTCCAAAGGGCAAGGCTTGGAATTGATAATGTAGGTTGCCAATAGCAAACCGCAGATATTGCTGATGTGACATGGCAATAGGAATGTGTAGGTAAGCATCCTGTATGTCCAGAGATACCATATAATCCTTGGGCTCCAAAGCCAGAACAATAGAGCGAATAATTTCCTATACGGAATTTGGATACCTTCACAAATTTGTTCAAAGATTTGAGGTTGAGAATGGTCCGGGAGGATCCATTCGGCTTCGGAACTAGAAACAGCGTTGAATAGTACCTCTTGCCTCTCTGAGACAGAGGCACTGGCACTATCACTCCTGTGTCCAGGAGGGATTGTACAACCAAACGTAGAGTTTGTGCTTTTAACGGATCCAAAGGGATAACCATCGAGCAAAACTGGCGAGGGGGACGTTTCTTGAAAGAGATGGCATATCCGTGAGAGACGACTTCCTGCACCCAGGCGTCTGAAGTGGTCTTTAACCATACCTGGGTGAACTGTAGAAGTCGGCCTCCCACCCTGGGGTCCCCCAGGGGGAGGCCCACCCCGTCATGCAGCAGGCTTGTCTGATTTGGAAGCAGGCTGACGGGTGGCCCAAGAACATTTAGGTTTGGGCTTAGAGGATTTGGAAGCGCAAGCTTGTCTCGGGTACGCCTGATTCTTTGCTTTACCTGGAGGTCGAAAGGAACGACAAGTGGTACTCTTAGCCTTCTTCTTAGAGTTCAGGTCCACCGACCAGGACCGTAACCACAGAATCCGGCGAGCCAGTATGGACGTAGTAGACACTTTGGCCGCCATAACACCTGCATCAGAGGCTGCCTCCTGAATGTAATGGGAGGCTGTGGTAATATATGATAGACATTGTCTGGCATTATCAGGAGAATTCAGAGGTAACTCTGCCTCAACTGCTTGAACCCAGGCTTCAGTACCTTTTGCAGCCTAAGAGGCCACCATAGTGGGTCTATGTACAGCACCTGCAAGAGTGTAAATAGACTTCAAGCAACCCTCCACACGCTTATCCGTCGGTTCCTTCAGAGAAGTGACGGTGGTGACAGGCAGAGTAGATGACACCACAAGACGTGCTACATGTGTGTCCACTGGTGGTGGTGTTTCCCACTTAGTACTTCCCTATAGATTGTAAGCTTGCGAGCAGGGCCTTCCTTCCTCTATGACTGTTATCACCCAGTTTGTTATTGTTATTTCAAATTGTAAAGCGCAACGGAATTTGCTGCGCTATATAAGAAACTGTTAATAAATAAATAAATAAACTCTGCAGAGATAGGATAACGAGCTAGCATCATTTTAGACAGGGAAAATTTCTTTTCTGGAGACTCCCAGGATTCCTGACGTATGTCAATTAAATGGTCAGAATGTGGTAAGACTAATTTAGTAACCTTCTGATGTTTGAACTTATCAGGTTTCTTAGACGTATCTGGAGGGTCAGTCTCGTCATCAATCTGAAGAATCAGTTTGATAGCCTCCACTAGATCAGGAACATCAACCTGCGTCAAAGATTCCACATCGGAAGCAGCTGTATCAGTGTCTGAGGGATCAGTATATTCCCCATCCCCATCGGATGAAGTATCCGAAACATGAGTAGATTGGGAGGAAGAAATGGCCCGCTTAGATGACCCTTTGGTCCCAGTAGGGCGAGGGTTAGGCTTTTGTTTAACCAAGGACTGAGTTAATTGCTGTAACTGAGTGGACAGGGTATCTGCCCATGGCCGATTAACTACAGGGACAATATGTGGCTGTAATGGCACAGGAGGTCCCACACGTCGTGTTACAAGCGTAGTCAGCAAATTTGAAAAAGCAGCCCAAGGTGGGTCTTTGTGTGCCACCAGTGCTGCAGGCTGACTGGGGGATGCAGAAAACCCAGTACCTGAACCCTCAGCTGAAATATTTTCCTCAGGTAAAACTGTGGCATCAGTACTGCCTGAGGCAGGAGCGTCCGCGGAGTTCCTGCCCTGTGCAGCAGACATTATTGAGAATGTAGCCTTAGGGCGTGACAGTACAATATAGCCAGACAAGCACAAGGGCCCTCATTCCGAGTTGTTCGCTCGTTAGCTGCTTTTAGCAGCATTGCACACGCTACGCCGCCGCCCTCTGGGAGTGTATCTTAGCTTAGCAGAATAGCGAACGAAAGATTCGCAGAATAGCGAATAGAAAATTCTTTGCAGTTTCTGAGTAGCTCCGGACTTACTCACAAATAGCGATCAGCTCAGGCCGTTTCGTTCCTGGTTTGACGTCACACACACGCCCAGCATTCGGCCAGCCACTCCCCTGTTTCTCCAGACACTCCCGCGTTTTTCCCTGACACGCCTGCGTTTTTCCGCACACTCCCAGAAAACGCCCAGTTTCCGCCCAGAAACACCCACTTCCTGTCAATCACACTCCGATCACTTCTACGATGAAAATTCTACGTTTCGGACGTGAGTAAATCTACTAAGTTTTGTGCTAAAATACTTAGCGCATGCGCACTGCGTACCATGCGCATGCGCATTTTTGCCTTAATCGCTCCGTTGCGAAAATCGTCAACGAGCGAACAACTCGGAATGACCCCTAATACCTGACAAAAAACCTCTGTGGTATGTGACTGCAAATGCAGAGCACAAACAGGATTTAAGTGGTATGAGGTGACTGAAATACACAGAGAAAAATACAAAACAGTATATCGTCTGGAACACTATATGGTATATGAGACCCTCATGCACTTAGCCCTCCAGGGTACAGAATACAGTGTTAGCAATATGTGTGAGATACACAGAATGGAAACCACACAGCAGCTATAGGCACACACAGTCACATGTACAATGCAGAAATGATTACATATAACAATAAAGCTGCACTGGACTAGTAATACTACATATATATATACACTGCTCAAAAAAATAAAGGGAACACTAAAATAACACATCCTAGATCTGAATGAATTAAATATTCTTATTAAATACTTTGTTCTTTACATAGTTGAATGTGCTGACAACAAAATCACACAAAAATTATCAATGGAAATCAAATTTATTAACCCATGGAGGTCTGGATTTGGAGTCACCCTCAAAATTAAAGTGGAAAAACACACTACAGGCTGATCCAACTTTGATGTATTGTCCTTTAAAATAAGTCAAAATGAGGCTCAGTAGTGTGTGTGGCCTCCACGTGCCTGTATGACCTCCCTACAACCCACACAAGTGGCTCAGGTAGGACAGGTTTTAAGGACATTACATCAAAGTTGGATCAGCCTGTAGTGTGTTTTTCCACTTTAATGTGAGTGACTCCAAATCCAGACCTACATGGGTTAATAAATTTGATTTCCATTGATAATTTGTGTGTGATTTTGTTGTCAGCACATTCAACTATGTAAAGAACAAAGTATTTAATAAGAATATTTCATTCATTCAGATCTAGGATGTGTTATTTTAGTGTTCCCTTTATTTTTTTGAGCAGTGTATGTATGTATGTATGTATGTATGTATGTATGTATGTGTGTATATATATATATATATATATATATATATACATATATACTAGTGATGAGCGAGGTTCGGTTTTACTCGGTTTTACTCGGTTTTACTCGGTTCTCAAAACGGCATCTTATTGGCTATCCAAAACACGTGACATCCGTGAGCCAATAAGATGCCGTTTTGAGAACCGAGTAAAACCGAGTAAAACCGAGTAAAACCGAATCCGCTCATCACTAATATATACAGCAGCAGCCGGCACTCCTCAAGAAAATCAACTTGCTCAGGTGCCAGAACAGTAAATGTGTAGAAATTCAATGCAGGAACGGCACTCAGAGACAACAGCAGGTCAAAAGCGTGTATTAGCAGTCTACGATCGTTTCGGAGCACAGAGCTCCGTCGTCAGGACAAATAGCCACAGTGTAACACTGTGGCTATTTGTCCTGACGACGGAGCTCTGTGCTCCGAAACGATCGTAGACTGCTAATACACGCTTTTGACCTGCTGTTGTCTCTGAGTGCCGTTCCTGCATTGAATTTCTATATATATATATATATATATATATATATATATATATATATATATATATATATATATATATATATATAAATACAGATATAACAATGCACAGTAAACACTGGATGTATATCACAGGATACTTGTACTAAATATCCCTGTAGTAATGCACTTGTTCTTAACTAACACTGTCTGAACGACATGTAGAATACTTAAGTGTCCTGTAAATGCACAGCGCTGATGAGACAGGCGGCTTTATAGAGGAGACAGTGCCCAGCAGTCCCAGGATCAGCACAGCTCTGTAAAATGGCGCCCAAACGCTGACAGGGAGTGAGGGAGAGAGAGAGAGAGAGATGCAGCTCCAGGGCGGGAACACCTGCTGTAGATGGCGACTGGAGCTGGGGGAGGGGCTACAGGTCAGCGCCTTATCCCCTCTGCTGGACTTCACCACCGGGTACTGTGGAGCCTATAACAAACATATATTAGTAAATCCGACCTGTGCTCCTTGCCCTGGTGGATATAGTGGGGTCCCTGCACGGCCACTGTGTCCACGCCAGCGGTGCGGTCCGTCTCCTGGGACCGCGTCCGGATCGCGATTTTGGCGGGTCCCACCTGGGGGACCCTCTTACCTCCTCCCTGAAGTACGGCCACACGATCCAGGAGAGCAGCAGCGGTGATGTGTGCCTTATGGGAACCGGAGCGCCTCCACTGCAAGTACCCGGCAACCAGGGCGCGGGAGCATGCAGCGCCGCTGGGGGAGGTGATAGAGCGGCCCTTGAAGTCTTCTTTCTTCTTAGAAAAGATCTTATTAGGGCTGCCTAGCGCAGCCCCCATTGTTAGTGACCTGCACTGCAGGCACCAACTTGCGAACTGAGCACCAGTGCATGGAGGCGGGGATATAGAGGAGGCGGTGCAGTGCATTCTGGGAACAGTCAAAGCTTTAGCCTGTTGGTGCCTCGAATCAAGATTCAACTCTACACCCCAATGTTATTCCCTGTGGAATTCCAGTGTACCCCGCTGTAGAAATATGATAGCTATTTTTATCAACAAAATAGGAGCTAAAAGTAAACTTAGGGTACATCAAAATGGGTATAAGTATATATTTGAGTCATTTTAGGGGACTTAAAAAAAAAAAAAAAAAAAAGGTGGAAACAGACCGATTACTCCCACATGCAAGTCTAAAAACACTTGTCCCACTCATAAAGCACCCCAATATACCTGTCCCATACCTTGAACCCCAATTTTCATCATTTGGCACTTTTTCACCCCAAAAATGACATTTCATTATTGTTCCATTCTAAGTGCCTAATTACTAATTCAGGGAGGTGTCCCAGAGGTTCAGGAACAAATCCCGACATTTTTTACTTAAAATAGGGATTTTCCCTAAATTTAACACCTGCTCAGAGTTCTTGAATTGAAATTAGCGCTAAAATTACAGCAAAACCGTTATTGCAGACAATTGATTAGACAATTGGCGAATTTACAGCAAATTCCGGTAATTTCAAATTTTTTACTATGAAGCCGCGTTTTCGCCACTAATTGAATTCCCCTGCCTCATCTGTCATAGACTTTTTACTTCAGAGTTTTGACTGTAAAAATGATTAGAATAATGTAAAGAAGATATTTCTAATAATAGGAATTTAATACCTACCGGTAATTCCTTTTCTCGTAGTCAGTAGTGGATACTGGGATGACATTAGTACCATGGGGTATAGATCGGGTGTATTGGAGCCTGGCACTTTAAGAAATCATTAGCGTGTGCTGGCTCCTCCCCTCTATGCCCCTCTACCAGACTCAGTCTAGGAAAACTGTGCCCGAGGAGACGGACATCCCATGAGAGAAGGAAATACAGTACAAGGACAGCGGTGAGGTAACGAACCAACACACAACAGTAATAAAAGATAGCAGCGCTAACCAGAACAGTGGATAGCCACGCTAACTATAACAAGGATAGCAACGCTACCCAAACATGGAACAGGGACAGCAACAGCAGACCCAACCAAGAACACTTACAACCAGGTAAGCAGGAACACGAAGCACTGAGGCCGGTGCCCAGTATCCACTACGGACTACGAGAAAAGGAATTACCGGTATTATTAAATTCCTATTACCTCTAACGACTTAGTGGATACTGGGATGACATTAGTACCATGGGGAAGTCCCAAAGCTCCCAGAACGGGTTGGAGAGTGCTGAGACCCCTGCAAAACCACCTGACCAAACTGAAGGTCATCTCTGGCCAAGGTGTCGAACCTATAGAACTTTACGAATGTGTTCGAACCAGACCAAGTAGCTGCACGGCACAACTGTAAGGCCGAGACGCCCCGGGCAGCCGCCCAGGAAGAACCCACCGACCTTGTGGAGTGGGCCTGGATAGAACTCGGCAGCAGCAAAGCCGCCGAAGAATAGGCTTGTTGAATGGTCAACCTGAGCCAACGAGCAATTGACTGCTTAGAAGCAGGACGACCAATTTTGGTAGCGTAATAAAGGACAAAAAGCGAGTCAGACTTCCTGTGACGACCTGTCCTCTTGACATAAATCCTCAATCCCTCACAACTTCCAGGGACTTTGGAGCAACTGATGTGTCAGTCACCACTGGAACCACTATTGGCTGATTTACGTGAAAGGCCGACACCACTTTCGGCAAAAACTGTGGTCGAGTCCTGAGCTCCGCCCTATCCCCGTGAAATATCAAATACGGGATATTACGGGATAAGGCCCCCAATTTTGACACCAGTCTTGCAGATGCCAAAGCCAGCAACATGACAGTCTTCCATGTTAGATATTTCAAGTTCACCCTTTACAAGGGTTCAAACCAGTCCGACTGGAGAAAGGTCAAGACAACATTGAGATCCCACGGAGCCGTGGGAGGGACAAAGGGTGACTGAATGTGAAGAACACCCTTTAGGAATGTCTGTACTTCCGGCAGTACCGCTAGTTGTTTTTGGAAGAAGATAGAGAGAGCCGAAATCTGAACTTTGATGGAGCCCAACCTGAGGCCCTTATCCATGCCTGCTTGCAGGAAGAACAGAAAACGGTCAAGTCGAAACTCCACAGTAGAATATTTTCTACCCTCACACTATGAAACATATTTCTCCCAGTTTCGGAGGTAATGTTTTGACGTCACCACCTTACGGGCCTGGACCATAGTGGAAATAACCTTGGATGGGAGACCTTTTCTGTCTAGAATCTCCCTCCTCAACTTCCAAGCCGTCAAACGTAGCTGCAGTAAGTCTGGATAGACGAATGGTCCTTTTTGAAGAAGGTCCTTGAGAAGCGGTAGAGGCCAGGGTTCCTCCAGAGACACGGTCACGAGGTCTGCATACCAGGCCCATCGAGGCCAATCCGGGGCAATGAGAGTTGCCCGAACGCTTTACCTTTTGAGTCTTTTTAGAACTCTGGGAATGAGAGGGATTGGAGGAAACAGGTATACAAACTAGTAAGTCCACGTCGCTGTCAGAGCATCCACTGCTGCAGCCTGCAGATCCCTCGTTCTGGAACAGTAACGATGGAGCTTCTTGTTGAGACGAGAAGCCATCAGGTCTATTTGCGGACAGCCCCACCGGCGAACCAGTTGTTGAAACATCTGAGGGTGAAGGCCCCATGGAGGTAGTGCCTGCTGAGGGAGTCCGCTTCCTAATTGTCCACACCTGGAAGGAATATGGCTGAGATGGCCCTTGAGATGGCATACGCCCAGAGGAGTATCATTGACACCTCTCGCATTGCGGCTCTGCTTCTTGTTCCTCCCTGTCGGTTTATGTACGTCACTGCCGTGGCGTTGTCCGACTGCACCTGGATGGCTTGATTCCGAAGAAGATAGGAGGCTTGCAGAAGAGCATTGTAAATTGCCCTGAGTTCCAGGACATTTACTGGTAGTGCAGATTCCTGACTCGACCACTTCCCCTGGAACTGGGCCCCCTGGGTCACAGCACCCCAACCCCGGAGGCTGGCATCCATTGTCATTAGAGCCCAAGACTGGGTACTGAAACTCCGACCCTCCACAAGGTGAGAGACTTGTAGCCACCATAACAGGGAGATCCGTGCTTTTGGAGACAGAGCTATACTCTGGTGCATGTGCAGGTGAGACCCTGACCACTTGTCCAGCAGATCCAGCTGGAACGGACGCGTATGAAATCTGTCATACTGGATTGCGTCATAGGAGGCTACCATCTTGCCCAGTAAGCGAATGCAAAGATGAACTGAGATCTTGCGCGGTCTGAGCACCGAGCGGACCATAGCCTGGATAGTCAAGGCCATGTCCATTGGAAGGAATACCTTCTGTGACACCGTGTCCAGTATCATTCCCAGGAACTGAATTCCTTGTGACGGTTTCAGGTGAGACTTTTGGAAATTTAGGATCCACCCATGGTCCGTAAGCAGGTGAGTAGTCAAGTCGGTGCTGTGTAGCAGACGTTCCCTGGACAGCGCCTTTATCAGGAGATCGTCCAAGTAGGGGACTATGTTGACTCCCATCCTACACAATTGTAGCATAACCTCCACTATGACTTTTGTGAATACCCTTGGAGCTGTGGAGAGACCAAAGGGTAAGGCCTGAAACTGGAAGTGGTGGTCCAGTATAGCGAAGTCTGATGAGGAGGCCATATGGGGATATGTAGGTAAGCATCCTTGACATCCAGGGATACCAGGAACTACCCCTCCTCCAAACCGGAGACCACCGACCTTAGGGACTCCATCTTGAATTTGAACATGCGGAGATACGGGTTCAGATTTTTTAGGTTCAAGATGGGCCGTACCGAACAGTACGGTTTCGGTACAACAAAAAGACTGGAGTGAAAACCCTTGCTTTGCAATGGAGGAGGTACTGGGACAACTACTGTATCCCTGTTTGTAGTAGTTTTTGAATGGCGTCTTGCAAGGTGACCCTTGCTATGGGTGAAGCTGGTAAGCTTGACTTGAAAAATCTGAGAGGAGGTAATGCTTGAAATTCCAACTGGTATCCTTGGGATATTAGGTCCCTCACCCACATGGGCGAAGTGTTGAAGGCGAGCACCTACCTGAAAGTCACCTTGCTTCTGGGGCCAACAGTCACGCAGAGGGCTTAGTAGATGAGGATCCGGAGGCCTGGTCCAGAGATCCAGCAGCCGCTGGTTTACGGGACTTACTGTGAGTTCCTCTAGCAGCATTTGATGCACCTCTGGCTCTGCCTCTGAATATGGCCACATGAAAGGACTGCAGAGAGGGCCCAGGGTAGGGACGTCTAGCAGGAGACGCAGCAGATGGCAGATATGTAGACTTACCTGACGTCGCCTGAGAGATCCACTTGTTCAGTTCTTCCCCAAACAAGGCATCCCCTGTAAAAGGAAGACTCTCCACACCTTTCTTGGAATCAGCATCCGCTGACCATTGTCTCAGCCACAGAGCCCTGCGAGCAGAGACTGCCATAGCTGTGGTACGGCCATTGATGAGACATAATTCTCATAAAATTTGCAGCATCCTGGATATGATGCAGTAGTGTAAAGATCTCTTCCTGAGGCAGGGAGTCAAACCCTCTTATTATATTATCAGACCATTTTACCATGGCCCTTGAAATCCAGCCGCAAGCTATAGTGAGTCTTTGAGCTATGCCCACTGCAGTATAAATGATTTGAGAGTAGTCTAAATCTTACGGTCAGCTGGTTCTTTTAGAGAGATAACCCCAGGTACAGGCAGTACTATTTTACGTGACAGCCTGGACACTGAAGTATTCACGGACGGTGGATTTTCCCATACTTTCCTATGCTCTGGCAGAAAAGGAAAGGAATTTAGTAACTGTTTAGGAGTTATGAGTTTCTTGTCAGGATTGACCCACGCCTCTTTAGAAAGGGAGTTTAATTCCTTTGATATAGGGAAGGTGGCAGAGGATTTTGGTTTCACAATAAAAAACAATTCCTCTTCGGGTTCTGTTTCTTTATCCGGTATGTTGAGGACTTCTCTAATAGCATAAATCATGGCCTCAACCCCTGGAGACAGAGGACTGTCATCTTCCACGTCTACCTCTCCCTCATCCAGCTCTGGCATGTCAGTATCAGAGTCAGACTGGAGCACCTGTGGGAGTGTGCGTTTATGAGAGACCACCAGAGGGGGCTGAGGAGCCTGTCTGTGGTCAGCAGCCTTAACCAAAAAAACATCTACAGATTGTTAAAGGGTCTGCCTTTCCTGTCTGGCGGTAGCTAACTCTGTATTAATACTAGTAATCATGGTTTTGAATGAATCTAACCACTCAGGTTCCTGCATACTACTACCTTGTGAAGGGAGAAAACACTGGGTACACAGGAGAGAGCCCCCCTGGAGAAAGTGTAAACTTAGTGTTACATGAAGGACACACAGTCTTTTTCCCAGACATTCTTATTGCAGAAACAACACAGAGTTAGGTGAATAAACACAGTGCAGTGACAACACAGATAGTGAGGCAGCAAAACAATCCTAGACAGCCCAAATGGAGTGACACAGAGAGAATTGGGACCAGCACACAATACCTCAGTCAGAACAGTGCTCCGCTGGGTATATATATATATATATATATATATATATATATTAGTCCATAGCAGCCGGCACTCTGTGTTTAAATAAGTAATGCGTCCCGTGCCTGTGTAAAAACCGCATACACTCCTTCTCCAAACACGGCACTGGAGACCAATTTCATATGCAAAAACGCTTGTATTAATGGTAGACGCACGTTTCAGAGCAGACGCTCCTTCCTCAGTACCATACAAGAACAAACAATAAATGACAATACACACATTTAAATACCTGTGGAGGTCCCGTCCAGCACCGCCGCCGTCCCCCTGGTTCCCGTTCATCACCGCTGCGCTCACTTCCGTCTCCGGTTCATGACCTCATGTTGCTAGGCGACACTTAGCTTGCGTGTCACCAGCCCCACAGTCTATAGAACAGGACGTTACTGGTACTGCAGCTCCGCAACAAGTACACCCGGGATCAGCAGCACAAGCCTGACAGGGACCACAACAACAAATGATAAGCACACATATAACAGACATTAAGGAGAGAAAAAAAAGGTTAAACAAATCATATAAACATTAAACATATATATCTAAGCTAAAATGTAAGAAACCCCTAATACAAAAAGGATCAAATGAGGATACCTGGGGAACTAGAGACATTATATCATGGTACTGCTAGCTAATATCTCCCTCACTCAGAACCCCACGGACCAGAATATTATACCTGCAGAGCATGTGACCTTTAAATCCTGAAGTACTGTACTCACACTACATCACGTTCCAATTTATCTTATCATTCAGGCCAAAAGGAGTGAATGTGTTAAGTCTCAGAATCCATCTTGATTCCTTTTCCAACAACCATTTAGCCCTATCTCCACCCCGTAAAGTAAGTGGAACATGGTCTATGCCAAAATAGCTGAGGTCGCTTAGTTTGTGGCCTGCTTGTTTAAAATGACGCGCCACAGGCTGGTCTACTACCTTGCCCTCCAGTGTAAGCTTGATGGCAGACCTGTGGGCTGCCATCCTCTCGCTAAGTTTACGTACTGTTTGGCCTATGTAATATAGACCACAGGGACAAACTATAATATATATCACAAACGAAGTACTACATGTAATGACGTATTTGATGTCATACTTTTTGTCATTAATGTGTGGGTGCTTAAACTCTTTGCACACCGTCATATAGCGACATGTTGTACACTTGGGGCATCTGTAACACCCAGGAGCCTTGCGATAGACGTTGGGTGCAACCCCCATGCCCATGCCTGTGATGTCAGTATGTACCAATCGGTCCCTTAAGTTTCGCCCTCTCCTGAACGCTGCAACTGGTCTAATTTCCCTAAAACTGGGGAGTTCCGGGTCTGATGCTACAATAGGCCAAAGAGCCTTGGAGGCCCTATGGATAATGGGGCTGGCTACAGAGTAATCACTACTCCAAGGCAGAATGGTACTAGCCTGTTTTTTATTGGATATGAGTAAGTCCTTACGGGACATACCCAATACTTTCTGTTTTTGTGTCTGCAGCAGGTGTTTATCATACCCTCGGTGCTCAAATTTAGAAACCATTTCATCCAAGAGATGAGGTACTTTACTCTGGTCACTAGTGATGCGTGCCACTCGCATCATTTGCGATATTGGTAAACCCCTCTTTAAGGCTGGAGGATGGTGGCTAGAGGCGATCAGCAAAGTGTTGCGATCCGTGGGTTTGGAATATATCTCTGATTGTAAAACCCCGTCTTCAAGCATCACTTTCACATCTAGAAAATTGGCTATCTTGTTATGACATGCATATGTGAATTTAATTGGAGATGATGCATTATTAATCTCCAACATCAGAGCCTCAAAGGATAGCCGATCACCCCCCCACACTAAGAACACATCATCAATGTATCGGGTATACATAAGTATCTTACTTCGTACCGCAGGGTTGTTAAAAAACAATTTCTGTTCCTGGTCGAACATATACACATTAGCATACGAGGGTGCTACCGATGATCCCATCGCGCACCCTCGCAGCTGTAAATAAAATTCACCATCGAACAAGAAATAGTTGCGGTATAGCGTCAGCTCAAGGGGGGTCAAAAATAGGTCATGATTGAATACATTAGGAGCCAGGTTCCTGTTAAGGAATGCCTGCATGGCCCGCATTCCCTCATGATGAGGGATAGACGTATATAAGCTCTTAACATCTAGACAACATAGCCAAGCATTGGGGGGAATGTCCCGTAGTGTCTCCAATTTGAGTAGGAATGAGGTCGTGTCTTTCAAGAACGTCTCTTCAAGTTGTAATAATGGTTGCAAGATACTATCCAGCAGTTGTGCCACTGGTTGGTACAATGAATCCCTTGCAGAAATTATCGGTCTGCCAGGCGGGAGGGTGTCATGTTTGTGTAGTTTGGGCAGTGTGTACAGCACCGGATTTTTAGGGTGTTTGATACATAATGCTTCATGGACTTTGCCTGGAAGTAGACCGTCCTCCTTTGCTTTTGTATTTAAATGTGTGTATTGTCATTTATTGTTTGTTCTTGTATGGTACTGAGGAAGGAGCGTCTGCTCTGAAACGTGCGTCTACCATTAATACAAGCGTTTTTGCATATGAAAGTGGTCTCCAGTGCCGTGTTTGGAGAAGGAGTGTATGCGGTTTTTACACAGGCACGGGACGCATTACTTATTTAAACACAGAGTGCCGGCTGCTATGGACTAATATGTATGCAGGCTCAACTTGAGCAGCTGTTGGCAAGGCACCTATCACTATTGTTATATTTGTGCTGATATCTGTGAACAAAGAAGCACACCACAGACACTGTGAACTACACAGGACTGATCTCTTGGCTTTCTGAGCGGGCTGCAGGCAAGTATGCTTTACTGACACTGGGTGAAATACACTGAGACAGCTGCCAGACAAGGTGGATCACATCTGAGGCTATCATCTAGTGCATTTCCAGCGAGTGGGATTTATCAGTAAATCAGTTCGGGTATATGATGGAACAAGAATCCCAAAGATCCCAGGATCCCCTGGGATGTGTCGTGATGCAGCCAGTGAATCCCAGTGAAACATTCAGTTTTACGGCAGCTCAGATAGAAAGCATTTTATCTAAAGAAACTTTACCCATAAAGGATCAAACGATGAAAGCTGAGGATTATGTGTTCCAGGTTATGCGACTGAAGCGTCGCGAAATCGACTTTGTGCTACACAGTATTTCGCTGTCTGAATACTACAGGGAACACAAAATCCCTCGTGGATTTCGGGTGCGGAATGTACCGACGATAGGCAGACAGAACCCTGATTTTGTCAGAAAATGGTTGGGGATTCTGAACCGCTGTAGTTTCGACCTAATGATCCTTGTGATTGAAGAGGCGAATAGAGAACTAGAAGTAACACGCACCAAAATCAACAACCTGGAACGTGAGAACAAGAAAGTATTAGAAAAAGACAGTTCACAGGATTGGATATCAAAAATTGATAAACAATGTGACCAATACCGACGTGAGCTCTTGAAGTTTAAAAGAAACAAGAAGGCAATGGTGGACCAGGATTACGAGGAGAATAAGGTGTATAGGTGGCTGACTGGTGCAGAGCCTGACAGGAACTCCAGGTCTTCTATGAGACGACGCCCTTGGCAGAACCCGAGACGCAAAGGGGAAAAGAGCGGAATTTCGAGTAGTGATAGTGAATTCGCCTTTTCAGAATCAGAAGACACTCCCACACATAGTGGGGCCCCTTTAGGACAACAAGCCCAGGATGGGGCCAGAGGCTCAGGAAATCTGCCACCCGCAGGGGTGGCCAGAACAAAAGGCATACGAGCAGTCACTCTCAAGAAGAACACTTAATATTTAATCTCTCCAAACGATCCCTGTCCGCCATAGAAGTTCAAGTGCTCAATAAAGGACTCAGTTTTGTACCAACCAATAATCACGATCCGTTTAATTGGTCGCGTGATCTATACAATTTCTCACGTAAACTGCGGCTTAAAGAATATTTTCAGAACTCAACATCTACAACAGCGAACTCTATCTTCGATTCTTTTCTGTGTAGTAGGTCCAGGTCTAGGTTTGACCCTCCATCTCACAACGCTTCTATTAGAACATTTAGCCGTTTGATGGATAATTCTGTGAATAGATATCTAGCAGCACCTGCTAGAATTAAATTCAACCTGTCTAGAGCAGAACGTGAAGCAGTTAATCAACTATCTTCTTATCAGGATATTGTGATTAGGCCCGCCGACAAAGGCGGGGCTATAGTGATTCTGGACTTGGACTACTATAGAAATGAGATACAAGCACAATTGTCGGAAGCTGGAGTTTATCAGAAACTCAGAAAGAACCCGGTTCAGGAATACCAGAAAGAGCTGATGGACATCCTCTTAAAAGCAAAGGAGGACGGTCTACTTCCAGGCAAAGTCCATGAAGCATTATGTATCAAACACCCTAAAAATCCGGTGCTGTACACACTGCCCAAACTACACAAACATGACACCCTCCCGCCTGGCAGACCGATAATTTCTGCAAGGGATTCATTGTACCAACCAGTGGCACAACTGCTGGATAGTATCTTGCAACCATTATTACAACTTGAAGAGACGTTCTTGAAAGACACGACCTCATTCCTACTCAAATTGGAGACACTACGGGACATTCCCCCCAATGCTTGGCTATGTTGTCTAGATGTTAAGAGCTTATATACGTCTATCCCTCATCATGAGGGAATGCGGGCCATGCAGGCATTCCTTAACAGGAACCTGGCTCCTAATGTATTCAATCATGACCTATTTTTGACCCTCCTTGAGCTGACGCTATACCGCAACTATTTCTTGTTCGATGGTGAATTTTATTTACAGCTGCGAGGGTGCGCGATGGGATCATCGGTAGCACCCTCGTATGCTAATGTGTATATGTTCGACCAGGAACAGAAATTGTTTTTTAACAACCCTGCGGTACGAAGTAAGATACTTATGTATACCCGATACATTGATGATGTGTTCTTAGTGTGGGGGGGTGATCGGCTATCCTTTGAGGCTCTGATGTTGGAGATTAATAATGCATCATCTCCAATTAAATTCACATATGCATGTCATAACAAGATAGCCAATTTTCTAGATGTGAAAGTGATGCTTGAAGACGGGGTTTTACAATCAGAGATATATTCCAAACCCACGGATCGCAACACTTTGCTGATCGCCTCTAGCCACCATCCTCCAGCCTTAAAGAGGGGTTTACCAATATCGCAAATGATGCGAGTGGCACGCATCACTAGTGACCAGAGTAAAGTACCTCATCTCTTGGATGAAATGGTTTCTAAATTTGAGCACCGAGGGTATGATAAACACCTGCTGCAGACACAAAAACAGAAAGTATTGGGTATGTCCCGTAAGGACTTACTCATATCCAATAAAAAACAGGCTAGTACCATTCTGCCTTGGAGTAGTGATTACTCTGTAGCCAGCCCCATTATCCATAGGGCCTCCAAGGCTCTTTGGCCTATTGTAGCATCAGACCCGGAACTCCCCAGTTTTAGGGAAATTAGACCAGTTGCAGCGTTCAGGAGAGGGCGAAACTTAAGGGACCGATTGGTACATACTGACATCACAGGCATGGGCATGGGGGTTGCACCCAACGTCTATCGCAAGGCTCCTGGGTGTTACAGATGCCCCAAGTGTACGACATGTCGCTATATGACGGTGTGCAAAGAGTTTAAGCACCCACACATTAATGACAAAAAGTATGACATCAGATACGTCATTACATGTAGTACTTCGTTTGTGATATATATTATAGTTTGTCCCTGTGGTCTATATTACATAGGCCAAACAGTACGTAAACTTAGCGAGAGGATGGCAGCCCACAGGTCTGCCATCAAGCTTACACTGGAGGGCAAGGTAGTAGACCAGCCTGTGGCGCGTCATTTTAAACAAGCAGGCCACAAACTAAGCGACCTCAGCTATTTTGGCATAGACCATGTTCCACTTACTTTACGGGGTGGAGATAGGGCTAAATGGTTGTTGGAAAAGGAATCAAGATGGATTCTGAGACTTAACACATTCACTCCTTTTGGCCTGAATGATAAGATAAATTGGAACGTGATGTAGTGTGAGTACAGTACTTCAGGATTTAAAGGTCACATGCTCTGCAGGTATAATATTCTGGTCCGTGGGGTTCTGAGTGAGGGAGATATTAGCTAGCAGTACCATGATATAATGTCTCTAGTTCCCCAGGTATCCTCATTTGATCCTTTTTGTATTAGGGGTTTCTTACATTTTAGCTTAGATATATATGTTTAATGTTTATATGATTTGTTTAACCTTTTTTTTCTCTCCTTAATGTCTGTTATATGTGTGCTTATCATTTGTTGTTGTGGTCCCTGTCAGGCTTGTGCTGCTGATCCCGGGTGTACTTGTTGCGGAGCTGCAGTACCAGTAACGTCCTGTTCTATAGACTGTGGGGCTGGTGACACGCAAGCTAAGTGTCGCCTAGCAACATGAGGTCATGAACCGGAGACGGAAGTGAGCGCAGCGGTGATGAACGGGAACCAGGGGGACGGCGGCGGTGCTGGACGGGACCTCCACAGGTATTTAAATGTGTGTATTGTCATTTATTGTTTGTTCTTGTATGGTACTGAGGAAGGAGCGTCTGCTCTGAAACGTGCGTCTACCATTAATACAAGCGTTTTTGCATATGAAATTGGTCTCCAGTGCCGTGTTTGGAGAAGGAGTATATATATATATATATATATATATATATATATATATATATACGATCATGTGACCGGCACTCCTATTCCAGTGGATAACTGGTCCCGGTGCCGTCATAAAGGTGAATGTAGACAAATTGTAGAATGCGGCACTCAGGAATAAATACAGCATAGGCAAATTTCGTATCAACGTTTCAATCTTATTAGATTGTCTTCAGGATACAGGCATAACAAATAAAATGTGACTTACCCGAACTTTATACCCTTCACCATGTTCAAAACGGGATCACGCCGTTCACCACGCTGCGGCTCTGGCTGTGTCCCATTTAGATGACGTCATCGCGTATAGACGCGATGCACGTCCACCCAGCTAGTGCGTGTGTATCGTAACTATGGCAACCCGGCAAAACATAATACTGTAACAGAGAGAATGATCAAAGATACAGAATATAGCAATCCACATCAACTAGATCCAGCAAGTTCTATATCACAGATTAAATAGCGATTATAACACAGTACATCTACAGCTTGTACATCAGTGCTTAAGATAGCACGACATTTTGTGTCCACAACAACATTAAATAAAAGTTAATTTAAACTGCATACAAGTTGTAGGGGATATTCATTTAAACTGTTACAGAATGCCAAAGTGTCAGCGCTGAGTCAAGATGGATCATTATTACTGTTAAAAAAGAAAGATCCTGTATCTAAAACAAGTTCAAAGAAATTTCCATGGGTTAATAGATATACACATAGGTCACCCATCATTAATCGTATCTCCAAGGAGCATTGGCATGTAGTCACTAACTCACTACTGATCCCGATTTACAGCTGTCAGATACATCTCTGATGCCTTGTTATTCCAGAGCCAAAAATCTACATGACCATTTGGTTAAATCTGACATTACCTCTACACCTATACAGTCCTCAGTCAAGAATTTTTTAAAGAAAAAACCAGGGTGCTTTAAGTGCTCTTGCACTACCTGCAAATTCTTGATTCAAGGTGATTCTTTTAATCACCCACATTCTGGAAAGAAATACTGCATCCAACATCACCTCACCTGTGACAGCACTTTTGTAATTTATCAGATTATATGTCCCTGTGGTCTTACCTATATAGGGAAAACTAAACGCAAATTTAAAGAAAGGATGGCTGCTCATAGGTCATCGATTAAGGCAGCCATCGAAAATGGCTATAGCGAACAACCTGTTGCTCGCCATTTCCAAGAAGCCAGACATACGCTTCCAAGTTTGCGTTACCGCATGATCGACCACATTCCACCTCTAAAAAGAGGAGGTGATCGTGATGCGATGTTAATTAAAAGTGAAAATGCATGGATCCATCGCCTCGATGTTATCCACCCCAGGGGTCTTAATGAGATCTTTACACTATCATGTTATTAGGTATTTTTTCCCCTACAACTTGTATGCAGTTTAAATTAACTTTTATTTAATGTTGTTGTGGACACAAAATGTCGTGCTATCTTAAGCACTGATATACAAGCTGTAGATGTACTGTTATAATCGCTATTTAATCTGTGATATAGAACTTGCTGGATCTAGTTGATGTGGATTGCTATATTCTGTATCTTTGATCATTCTCTCTGTTACAGTATTATGTTTTGCCGGGTTGCCATAGTTACGATACACACGCACTAGCTGGGTGGACGTGCATCGCGTCTATACGCGATGATGTCATCTGAATGGGACACAGCCAGAGCCGCAGCGTGGTGAATGGCGTGATCCCGTTTTGAACATGGTGAAGGGTATAAAGTTCGGGTAAGTCACATTTTATTTGTTATGCCTGTATCCTGAAGACAATCTAATAAGATTGAAACGTTGATACGAAATTTGCCTATGCTGTATTTATTCCTGGGTGCCGCATTCTACAATTTGTCTATATATATATATATATATATATATATATATATGCTCCCCCCTCTCTCTATAGAACCCCCTGGTACCAGTACATTTGGTGATTCAGTGGGTTCTGTGGTGGAGCAGCTCCAGCATGCAGCCTGGTAGTCAGCAGCAGTAGGAAATGGCACCTTTCAGCCGCCTCTGGGAAGCCTCGCCCCTTCAATGGCGCGTGGTACCTCTCATATTATACTGGCTGTTTCTGTGTAAAAAAGGAGTTTATAACCCCTTTTGCTTAGCGCCAGTCTGGGGTCCCCAGTGGGCACGGCAGCTCGCAGCCTGGTAACCGCTGTGCCCTAATGCCGCCACATGTCACCGGGTACCCACTAACCGGGACTCCGGTGTAGTAACTCACCGCACCACATCATTGGTATCTCTTAGGGGTGGCGTCATGCTGCCGGCGTGTGCACACACTGGGGGTATGTGAAACAGCGCTTCAGAAGCTCAGTGTCCTATCAGCGGGGATACGAACCATTAACTGTATAGAAAGTTGGTTCGGTCCCCCCCTAAGTCCCACGCCGCCGCCGTTGCCAACCTGTGCTACCTGAAAATAATAAACTAACATAAACTCTGAAGAAAACTCTCTGGAGGTCCAGAGAATGCACACGGCTACTTGGGCACATTTTTCTAAACCGAGTCTGGTGGAGGGGCATAGAGGGGAGGAGCCAGCACACACTAATGATTTCTTAAAGTGCTGGGCTCTAATTGACCTGATCTATACCCCATGGTACTAATGTCATCCCAGTATCCACTAGGACGTTAGAGAAATAGTCTTTGTATTTTTCATATACTGTACATTATACAGTCAAACCTCTGGCACAAATGTTAGTATGACAGGAAAGGCTCTGCCTCACCTCGTTATATGTCACTGGGATAGGGTGATGTACACTAGAGGTGAGAGCAGGGGGTGATGAATGACTGACATACTGCTGGCGTTTGGGAGCGCCATTGGGGAGGTGAGTAGGTCCCGATGATTTTTCATAAAAATAAAGGTTTTAGGAAAATTCATACTTGCTCTGGGGGTGCGAGAAAATAGACGCTGTGATTTCTGTAGGTCCCATTTTCTGTCCTGTAATTGAATAGCAAAACCAAACAACAGCAGGAAAAACGGCTACGCCGCAGGTTTTTTTCAATTTCCCGCCTGCAATTGTATTCCCCCCAGACTGTCCATAGTGTTCATTTTCAATTACTGCGTAGCAAAATTGTATGAGTTAACTTATAAGAATACTAACCTGCTACATAGATTGTGTGACCACGCTGCATTTACTTTGTGACATCACCATCCAATCACACTAACCTGCTACATAGACTGTGTCACTGCACTGCGCTCACTCTGTGACATCACCATCCAGTCACACACTAACCTGCTGCATAGACTGTGTGACTGCACTGCGCTCACTCTGTGATATCACCACCCAGTCACACACTAACCTGCTACATACACTGTGTGACTGCGCTTACTCTGTGACATCACCATCCAGTCACACACTAACCTGCTGCATAGACTGTGTGACTGCACTGCGCTCACTCTGTGATATCACCATCCAGTCACACACTAACCTGCTGCGTAGACTGTATGACTGCGCTGCCCTCACTCTGTGATATCACCATCCAGTCACACACTAACCTGCTGCATAGACTGTGTGACTGTGCTGCCCTCACTCTGTGATATCACATCCAGCCACACACTAACTTGCTACATAGACTCAGGGCTGTTAAGGAGCCACGCTGGGCCCCGGTAAAGGCCCGGGGCGTGGCTTATTAAGTGGACGTGACTATGCCCTTTAGTATAAAAATATGTAAATAATAAAATAATTGTGGTGTCGTTTGGTGGCCCCACATGCTCCACAAGGGGGTGGGGGTACCATTTTAACATAGGGGGGCAGGGGGGAGGGCACCCACTTCCTACCTTACTTGATCTGGAAGCGGGTCCCTCCTCCACAGGCAGCTCCGCTGGCCACTAGAGAGCAAATACTTTCTATGCTTTCTATGTGCGGCGCCAGCTGGATGGCACCTGCGCCGGTCAAAGTACAGGTATCCTTATGGGGTGGTTAGCGGACCTGTGCCCCCCTCCGGGCCCCTCCAGCAGCCCGGGTAATTTGTACCTGCTCCCCCTGCCTCTCAGCGCCACTGCATAGACTGTGTAACTGTGCTCACTCTGTGACATTACATTCAGTTACACACTAACCTGCTACATAGACCATGTGACTGCACTGCCCTCACTCTGTGACATCACCACCCAGTCACACACTAACCTGCTACATAGACTGTGTCACTGCACTGCCCTCACTCTGTGATATCACATCCAGCCACGCACTAACTTGCTACATACTGTAGACCAGCGGTCGCCAACCCGTCGCTCGCGAGCGATGGGTAGCTTGGCACCGCTTCTGGGGTAGCTCTCGGCGGCGGCGGTCATGGTGCGTGCATATTAATATGGTGCCAGAAGCCAGCCAATCACAGCTCACGCGCTGGCTCCTGATTGGCTGGCGGTCCGCACCATATTTCAAATGGCCGTGCAGCGTGAGGTCAGAAAAGTCAGCAGCGCCACCGCCGGTACTTCAGACCGAGGACGGAGACGCGCTGTGGCTGCCAGTGGACTCTCCTCATCTCCTCCCCTCAAAGCAGCGGCTGCGGGGGCAACAATTGTGAGTAGAACTGTTGTATCTGGCACTGCTGGGAGCATCACATGTATCTGGCACTGCGGGGGGAGGCATTATTTGTGTATCTGGCACTGCGGGGGGGGGGGGGAGCATTAATTGTATGTCTGGCACTGCTGGGGCGCATTAATTGTCTATCTTGCACTGCTGGGGGGGGCATTAACTGTGTATCTGGCACTGCTGGGGGCATTAATTGTGTATCTGGTACTGCTGGTGGGCATTAATAGTGTATCTGGCACTGCTGAGGGGCATTAATTGTGTATCTGGCATTGCTGAGGGGCATTATTTATGTATCTGTCACTACGCACGGGGGGCATTACTGTTGCAAAACCACACCCACTTTTGTGAGACCACACCCACTTTCACAGGAATGCACGCTGTAGACCATGTGACTGCACTGTGCTCACTTTGTGACATAATAATCCAATCACACACTACCCTGCAGCGCCACTGCATTGACTGTGTAACTGCGCTCACTCTGTGACATTACATCCAGTAACACACTAACCTGCTACATAAACTATGTGACTGCACTTACTCTGTGACATCAATTTGCCTCATAGACTGTGTGACTGTGCTGCCCTCACTCTGTGATATCACATCCAGCCACACACTAACTTGCTACATACTGTAGACCAGACTGTGTGACTGCGCTCACCCTGTGACATCACCATCCAGTCACACACTAACCTGCTACATAGACTGTTTGACTGCACTGCGCTCACTCTGTGGCATCACCATCCAATTACACCCTAACCTGCCTCATAGATGGTGTGACCGCGCTGGCCTCACTCTGCCATTACCACCCAATCACAGTGTTACATGTAATATCTATATTTCTGTGCCGTAGTGACTGTTATGCCCCATAGCAGCACTTTACTTACTGTTGTGCCCCATAGTATATCTACAGAGATGCAGGTTATATTAGCAACACATTGGGGGGACTTTGGACTGCACACCCTAAATCTAAACATAATGACAGGTGCTGCTATGCTGAAACTTGTAGTTCCACACAGCAAAAAAAAAAAAAGAAGAGAAAATGATGGTGCACTCTCAGAAAACTTATAATCAATATAACACAGAGTAAAATTAGGTTTTTAGTATAATTTTGCCCAAAAATATGGTCCCACCAGTCGCGATCAGGTTACCTCTTCTGGCGGGTCCCTAACACTAAGGTTTGTGACACGTGACTTGAACCTTAGTGTTAGATGGTGCACCTGCATTTTCTATCTTTTCTATACTAGCAATGCAAGCAGAGACCAGATGCACTAAACAGCACAAGTACTTACAGTAACTAGGTGTTTGTATTATTTGAAGTTTACCAGAAGTTGAGGAGTCCTACTCGCATTATATACTTCCGGTATTCTCGGTACAGTATAGCTCAGGCCGTGTATGTACAGTGCATCCGGAAAGTATTCAGAGCGCTTCACCTTTTCCACATTTTGTTATGTTACAGCCTTATTCCAAAATGGAATAAATGTATTTTTTCCCTCAAAATTCTACACACAATATCCCATAATGACAACGTGAAAAAAGTTTGAGATTTTTGCAAATTTATAAAAAATAAAAAACTAAGAAATCACATGTACATAAGTATTCACAGCCTTTGCCAGTTTCCACTGATCATCCTTGAGATGTTCCTACAGCTTAATTTGAGTCCACCTGTGGTAAATTCAGTTTATTGGACATGATTAGGAAAGGTACACACCTGTCTATATAAGGTTCCACAATTGACAGTGCATGTCTGAGCACAAACCAAGCATGAAGTCAAAGGAATTGTCTGTAGACCTCCTAGACAGGATTGTCTTGAGGCACAAATCTGGGGAAGGATACAGAAAAATATCTGCTGCTTTGAAGGTCCCAATGAGCACAGCGGCCTCCATCATCCGTATATGGAAGAAGTTCGTAACCACCAGGACTTTACCTAGAGCAGGCCGGCCATCTAAACTGAGCGATCTGGGGAGAAGGGTCCTAGTCAGGGAGGTGACCAAGAACCCGATGATCACTCTATCAGAGCTACAGCATTCCTCTGTGGAGAGAGGAGAACCTTCCAGAAGGACCACCATCTCTGCAGCAATCCACCAATCAGACCTGTATGGTAGAGTGGACAGACAGAAGCCACTCCTTAGTAAAAAGCACATGGCAGCCCGCCTGGAGTTTGCCAAAATGCACCTGAAGGACTCTCAGACCATGAGAAACAAAATTCTCTGGTCTGATGAGACAAAGATTGAACTCTCTGTCGTGAATGCCAGGCAGTGCCGTTTCTAGGGGCGGGCGAGCCGTGCAACTGCACGGGGCGCCCGCCGCGGCACTTAGTTACTCCTTCTTGCCTCTCCCGAGCGCTCCTGCTCGGGGGGCGGAGTTTCGCGGAATGACGCGTTGCGTCGTGACGTCACAACGCAAACGCGTCATTCCGCAAAGCCCCGCCCCCCGAGCAGGAGCGCTCGGGAGAGGCGAGAAGGAGAAGCAAGAAGGAGGAGGCGGCCGGCGCGGGACGTGAGGCGGCGGGACCGAAGAGCGGGAAGAGAAGACGTAAGTATTCTCTCTCTCTCCCCCTTCCTTCTCCTCAGCTTGAAACCTGCCTGCCGCTGCCGCACTGTGTAAAATGGGGACACCTGCCTATGGGGATACCTGCCTGCCACACTGTGTAATATGGGGGCACCTGCCTATGGGGATACCTGCCTGCCACACTGTGTAATATGGGGGCACCTGCCTATGGGGATACCTGCCTGCCACACTGTGTAATATGGGGGCACCTGCCTGCGTACTGTGTAATATGGGGGAACCTGCCTGCGTACTGTGTAATATGGGGGCACCTGCCTGCGTACTGTGTAATATGGGGGCACCTGCCTGCGTACTGTGTAATATGGGGGCATCTGCCTGCGTACTGTGTAATATGGGGGAACCTGCCTGCGTACTGTGTAATATGGGGGCACCTGCCTGCGTACTGTGTAATATGGGGGCACCTGCCTGCGTACTGTGTAATATGGGGGCATCTGCCTGCGTACTGTGTAATATGGGGGCATCTGCCTGCGTACTGTGTAATATGGGGGCACCTACCTGCGTACTGTGTAATATGGGGGCATCTGCCTGCGTACTGTGTAATATGGGGGCATCTGCCTGCGTACTGTGTAATATGGGGGCATCTGCCTGCGTACTGTGTAATATGGGGGCATCTGCCTGCGTACTGTGTAATATGGGGGCATCTGCCTGCGTACTGTGTAATATGGGGGCATCTGCCTGCGTACTGTGTAATATGGGGGCACCTGCCTGCGTACTGTGTAAAATGGGGATATCTGCCTGCCGTGCTGTGTAAAATGGGGATATCTGCCTGCCGTGCTGTGTAAAATGGGGATATCTGCCTGCCGCGCTGTGTAAAATGGGGATACCTGCCTGCTGCACTTTGTAAAATGGGGATACCTGCCTGCGTACTGTGTAAAATGGGGGCACCTGCCTGCGTACTGTGTAAAATGGGGATACCAGCCTTCCGTGCTGTGTAAAATGGGGACACCTGCCTGCCGCGCTGTGTAAAATGGGGACACCTGCCTGCCGCGCTGTGTAATATGGGGACACTTGCCTGCTGTAATGTGTAAAAAGGGGACATTTTTATTTTTTCCGTACTGTGGTGGGTGTGATGATATCAGATGAGGCCATGCCCACTTTAATGAGACCACGCCCATTTCAATCAGGCCACACACCCTTGTCGGGAGCGCGCGCGCCTACGGCGCGCGCATGCTTTTTCTTTTTATGGCTATATGGGGGGGCACACTTTTTTTTTTTTTTTTTTTTTTTTTTTTTTAGAGCAATGGGGGGGGGGGGGGGGGGGCGGGCGCATTTTGAAATCTCGCACTGGGAGCCAAATTGTCTAGAAACGGCCCTGATGCCAGGCGTCATGTTTGGAGGAAACCAGGCACCGCTCATCTCCAGGCCAATACCATCCCTACAGTGAAGCATGGTGGTGGCAGCATCATGCTGTGGGGACGTTTTTCAGTGGCAGGAACTGGGAGACTAGTCAGGATAGAGGGAAAGATGAATGGAGCAATGTACAGAGACATCCTGGATGAAAACTAGTGATGAGCGAGGTTCGGTTTTACTCGGTTTTACTCGGTTCTCAAAACGGCATCTTATTGGCTATCCAAAACACGTGACATCCGTGAGCCAATAAGATGCCGTTTTGAGAACCGAGTAAAACCGAGTAAAACCGAACCCGCTCATCACTAATGAAAACCTGCTCCAGAACGCTCTTGACCTCAGATTGGGGCGACGGTTCATCTTTCAGCAGGACAACGACCCTAAGCACACAGCCAAGATATCAAAGGAGTGGCTTCAGGACAACTCTGTGAAAGTCCTTGAGTGACCCAGCCAGAGCACAGACTTGAATCCGATTGAACATCTCTGGAGAGATATGAAAATGGCTGTGCGCCGACGCTTCCCATCTAACCTGATGGAGCTTGAGAGGTGCTGCAAAGAGCAATGGGCGAAACTGGCCAAAGATAGGTGTGCCAAGCTTGTGGCATCATATTTAAAAGACTTGAGGCTGTAATTGCTGCCAAAGGTGCAATAACAAAGTATTGGGTAAAGGCTGTGAATATTTATGTACATGTGATTTCTTAGTTTTTTCATTTTTAATAAATTTGCCAAAATCTCAAAAAAACTTTTTTCACGTTGTCATTATGTGGTATTGTCATTATTGAGGGAAAAATCAATTTATTCGATTTTGGAATACGGCTGTAACATAACAAAATGTGAAGCGCTGTGCATACTTTCCGGATGCACTGTAGATAGCTGTATTGCAATACAGAGATACTGTATATGCGGGATCCAGCAGGAAACCCACAGTATATAATGCAAGGACACTGGATCTAAGTGGAACACGTCTGTGTCCCACTGGGGAGGTCAAACATAAGTAACAAGATGGCGCAACGATTGTGCAGAAGACCAAATGGTGGCCATCTGAGTTAAGGGCAGATGCTTCAATATGGAGATAGCACACACCATACTTCAACATAGAAACATTTTAGTGGGCATTCAATATATGGAAACGAGTATATTTTTTATTTATGTTGCTAAAATGTGAGACTCCAAGTGCGCAGCCTCCACTAATAGAAGCTCATTTAACTATCTTGCTCCAGAAAACATTAAAAATTTCTCCTGCGTCACCTTCCGCAAACAATGACCCAAACGACAAAAAGTAAAACTAGATTATTTAAATGTGATCCAGAGGGTGGGTGGGACACAATTAAGGGGCACGCAGTTTAGATGGGGGGCACAGTTAATTTTCCACCCAATAAAAAATACTTGACCCCTCAGGCACTCATTGCACACAATGCGCATTTCAAAGCGGAGTTGAAATATCGCAATAGTAGAGATTGTGGAGATTATTTGCTGGGGGGGGGGGAATACCGGACACTAGGATATGGGCCTTCACCTAGGACTGCACTGTGGCATGCTGATGCTTCACGGTGATCCCCGGTTGGAGTGAATTATCTCTTCTCGGTCACTTGGGTAGTGCGAAGGCAAATCGCATCATGTTCCCACCAATCATATGTCCTCTCATGGAGAACTGCCTGCTCTCTCTGGCATACGGTAGGTCTCGGTAGATATCCCATCAGCGGTACCCAACCTCTGTTCCCACCCAATGGGCAACTTTGTCCCGCTACTCGGTCAGGTGGGTTGTTCATCCAGTTCTCTGCTCCTCAGTATTCCTCTGAGGAGAGTTTAGCTCGGTGGTATTTAATATTTCACAACAGACATAAACAGAATCAGTAATCTAACCTCTCAGTATCTCCGCTCGTCATTGGCTGTGAGACCACAGCAGCCATTTTGTATTTCAGGCATCAGATTACAACAGATCTGCGCCTCACAGATCTCCATGATTTCCACTAAATAACATTTTAAATGAAGGTTAAAAAAAAGACACAGTACAAAATAAAAGAGTTTTATTAGATAGACAAACGTGCAGTCGTTAAAATATACCTGTTCTGAAAACTTTTTTTTTTTTTCCTTTGGGAGGTGGATTTTAAATGCATATTTGTCACAATATAAAAAAAGAAGTTCTAAATGTTTTGTCTTTGGCTTGATACTGTAGTTGAACACCTGGAATAAATGGAAGTAAAAGCTGGATTGCACACGTAAGGTTCCTTCCTCGTGGGTGTGAGGATGATGACGAAGCAAAGTCTTATCCAACAGTGGTACATGCAGTTCCCTCAGAGGAGCATTGGCCAACGCACGTGGTAAGATGCTGCCATCTGACGCTCTACATCCACCTCGGATTTATGTCTTGGTAAACAGTGTCCCAGTGTCTTTTGTACCCCTGCTCACTGCTTAATGCAGGTGACTCCGGCGTCCTCAGCGTGGCCGCAGTTAGTCTTGCCCCAGCTGGAGAACATGCACTGTAAGATAGACTCCTCCGTACCTTTGCAGGCGACATCATCCATCCATATACGTCCAACACCTGCGGAAACGAGAACCCATCTGTTATTTCTTCACCGAAATAAGGAAATCTAATCTGACCATGAAAATCATTTCAGAACAACATTAATGATGCAATACTAAAGTTAATAGGGAGTTCCGCACACATTAAGAAAGCCATACAGTACTCCCTGGTTTATACCCAAATGCTAAGCAATTTATCGATTGAAATCTAAGTATATATTATAAAATATCAAATCTATTCCTAACTTATCTACTTGTGAGCTTAAAACTTCAGCTCTTTGTTTCTTTCAATTATCCCCTATAATAAAAGGCTAACACTGTTCCTTACCTCCATGGGGGGAATTCAAGTGTTTTGCCCACCAGCTGCAACTAGATTGTGCACGACGGAGCAGTTCAAGTGTTGCTCCGTCGAGGCACGCACAGTCGTCGGAGCTGGCGTTACTGTTATGTTGTTCCGTCATTTTGACGGGCTGGTAACTAGTCAACGGATAATTGTCGGAACTTTCCTATTTCCACCAAACGTCACAGACATTCAAATCTGATATGTGGTGTCACTAATATTTTCTCAAAGTAGTTATTCATCTTTTTAATGGCTAGGTTTCCATCCTGTAGGGCAGTTTCCCAAACTCCGCTGTGACAGTCCAGGATTTCAGGATATCCAGAAAATTAAATCAAGGTGACTGAGATGCTGATTAAGTCACATGTGCTCAAGCATGGTTAGCCTTAAAACCTGGACTGCAATGGCGGAGTTTGGGAAACTCTGCTGTAAGAAAAACGCATTCGGACAACAAATGGATCTGAGGGTAAAAAGGATGTTTTAAGGAAATGGACAACCCTTTAAAAAAAAACAATAAAAGATTGTCGAAAAACTAGTAGAGTCTTTGGATCCCCTGACCTGGAACCGGCCACTAACTAGGGAAGAATGAACGTATAGCAGTTGCACTGAAAGGTTATCAGTGTGGCTGAGAAACGCGCAGTGCTGTTATTTTCACATTTCTCTAGTCTCCCGTGCCCTAACGAGTAATTGTTACCAGTCCGGCTGTAGGGCAGAGCATCCTGAGCAGTGGAAGTGATGGGCATACTGACGGTTTATTGGTAATAGTATGTTCATTTAAAATCTACAGCTGATGCACTTAGTGAAACGCTTCATTGCATGAATATGCAAAATTGTGAGATTTTTCCAAATGTGGGTCTGAACCGAAAATTTACAATATGTGCCAGGTTTACTTCGGTAGCATAACAATAAGCAACTATATGACCAAGAGTAAGTGCTATTATCACATAGGGTTAGGGACCACCAGAAACAGAGATGCCTTAGCGTGGCCTGGCAGCTTAATCATAGCTTTGCAAATATATGCAACTGAGATCTCTGTATTTCTATTATCATGAAGTATTCAAACCTAATTGCTGATCCATTTCAGTGTTCTGGGGGGCTATGTTTCCTTTTTTCATGTGCAGGTTACAGTCAGCAGAGAACATTGGCAGATCCAGGCCCAGTATAATAGTAAATAGCACTTCTAGGAGTGTACTGTCTGGCTAGCGTAGACATGATTCATTGGGGCCCCTTCAGTCTGAGCTGCAGATTCTCTGGATGTGGATCGCTAGAGAACTAACTAGAATAGATATTTTGCTACTCATTCTGTATTTCCTAGCCACCAACACAGGCGAGTTCCCCACATATACAGTACGGGAGAGAATCCACTGCCTCAAAGTCCCCACTTATCACCTGTACTTAAGCAGGGAGTTCCCTACATTCACATGCCGGCCACTCTTCCTGGGATTTAGGACTTCGTCTGTGGCCATAATGGTAGAGCCGGATTTAGGGGTCAAGCTGCCCTTAGGTACAATGATATTGGACGCCCCCTCCCCCCAACACAATGATATCAGCCGCTGAACATCCAAACCCCCCACACACACATTCCTCCCGACCCGCCTGTCCGTCCACCCTCCATCCACTGCTGCTCTGATGCGGCGACGGGAGGGGGGAATGCCATGCCGTGCCGCTGCTTTGATGCGGGGGGGAAGGGGGAGGGACTGCTATGCTGCTGTTCTGAAGTGGGTGGGGTGGGGGAACTGTCATGCCACTCCTCTAATGTGGGGGAAGAAATGCCGTGCCGCTCCACTGATACGTGGGAGGGGGGGGGGGGGGCTGCTGTGCCACTCCAATGATGCGGGGGAAGGGGCAGGGCCAGTTGTACACCTTGTAGCCCAGGGCAACTGTTTCCTTTGGTGCCCCCATTCCCCACTGAAAACAGGTACAGTGCGCGCCGAAGGTCGTCTGTCACCAACCCGGGGCATCCTGCAAGTGTCCCGAGGCACCCCAGGGTTCCACGGCACACAGTTTGAGAACCACTGCCTTACACACATTGCGCCAGGTAGAGTCTCTTATACATGTTACACCAGGTAGAGCCCCTTATACACATTACACCAGGTAGAGTCCCTTATACACATTACACCAGGTAGAGCCCCTTATACACACTATGCCAGGTAGAGTCTCCTGTACACAATGCGCCAGGCCGAGCCCATTATACACATTGTGCCAGTTAGCCTCTTATAGCATTGCACCCGATGAGAAAAAGGGAGAGAGAGAGTGTGTGTGTGCGCGTGTGTGTTACTCGCCACCATCCGCGCCGGCTCCTGTCCCTCGGCTCCCGGCTCTTCCAACGACATTGGTTGGTGCCTAACCCTATCCTCCCCTTCTATGTGCCTAACCCTAAGCCTCCCTCCCTGGTCCCTAACCCTAACCTTCCCGTCCCTACACCCTAACCCTAACCACCCTTCTGCCTAACCCTAACCACCAATCAGTAGTGGCAGTCACTTGGGGGACTCAACCAAAATCCGTTCAGGAGGTCTGATAACTGTGATTGCCGAAGCAGGCATGTGTACATATGAACAACTCTTGGTGCCTGCCTGCACTGCAGTCACGTCGTCACATGAACATCTGTATAGAAGAAACTGCATCTGCGCGTGTGTGCTAAGCGCGTACAAATTCCCAGGCGCAGCACAACAGCACTCGGTGTAAGAAAAACCCGTGGCCGCTGCGTTGTGGCACTTTGTACGCAGGTTCAGACTCATTCACAGACAGATGTACAAACGTGGCATATTGCATTGATCAGTGCAACCTAGCCACGTAGTTTTGCTCATTATGCGGTTTACGCAAAACACACACAACGGACATCACTGGGAAGGAGAGGTGAATTGTGGCTGATCCTTAGCTGGAAAGCCTAGCAGTCTGACTGCCACTACAGGCCACCTGCAGCCATCCTGCTCCATCCTCTGCTCTCTCTGTACTGTATGAGCCCAGGTAAAGCTTATGCTGTGTCATTTGTCACCAGATAAATCCCATTACATCAGAGCAAGAGAGTCAATAAGTGTTTGGTGGGATTTTGTCCTGTCTCAGACAAACAACACACATCTGCCCGCAGTATTTATTTCCAGTCTGCTTACTTCCACCTCCGCAGCCTAAACACTATTTTCCCCAATTACTCTGAATGTACCCATTACAAAGGATGTTATTCTTCTCAGGTTGTGTACTAGTCAGGGACATGGAATCACCAAACCACTGACTGTTATGTAACTGTATAAACGAGCAATTATAGCTACTGCATAAACTATGTATATCAATGCTGTATATTACTGATCTGCATAATATACATAGGGTGTTTATTCCTAATTATGACCATTGTGCTTTTTATCTCACTGTGACAGGACGGTCCCGTACGAAAGCACTCGCCGCTTTCGCGTCCCGTTGGCTGCGCACAGAATGGAAGGTTAGGTCACACGAGGCCTGACCACATAGGGGATTCCCGCTTACCGTCAGTAACCGCCTGTTACTGACTCCACCCACTGCGCTGTGGGCGGGTTTATGCTGCCACCACCAAACTCCTAACCTGCCGTGGCGTTTGGAACCACGGTTCTGCTTTGTATGTGCCGACGCACTGCCTTACCACACCTGTGTGGTGTTGACGAATCCCCACTAGCCACTTGCTAGGCCTCTACCGGTAGCTGGCGGACGGCGGAACTTGGAGACGTTAGGTGCTTCCCTGGACAGCCGGAGGACGGGGCTATGTTTGACATAACCCTGTAGGTCACAAGATGAAGCAATCTTCTTGAGCCAATGATGTTTATTTGATCAATAATAACCTTTAAAAAGGCTCCTCCCTATTGCTAGGGGCAACAGCATACAACAAGATGTTTCAGCAAAATAAAGATGGTACAATACAATTTCCATGGGGCAACTGCCCTCCTTTTATCCTACTCCAATACACATTACCACAGGGGGTAAGCCCGCCCTGTGGTGTACAACCAATCAATGTTTACCCATGAGCTGTGCATGCCTTGGTCACGTGCACAGCTAACATTGTTCTCTATGGACAGTGGGGAGTGGTCGTTCTCCTTTGACTGTCCCATCCTGGAGGATCAGGATACGCCCCGATGTCGTTCAGTCTAGGCTGGGAGAAGTTTTCCCTCCTAAACTGACTTCCAGAAACCTGCCCGGGACCTAGCCCACTGCCTGCAGCCTGGATTTGGGCTCCAGAGCTGGGCAGCCTCGCTCCCCGGTCCAGGTTTCCGGGCCACTACGGGTGATCTCCATGGAGCTCCAGAAAACCACTCAGCTTGTTTCAAAGCTGAGCTTCTCTCTCTCCCAATGTCCCTTTCAAGTGTGAGGCTGGATGGGAAAGTATTCCGTTTTTGGGGATAAGGTCTGGGAGAACCCATCAGCCTGCACAGCCATGGATTCCCCCCTCCTGGGACACACAACCAAGTAAGTGCATTTACCTTTAAATACATTTCATTTAAAACACACTGTACATTCCCCTTTAAGTACTGTGCCCAGCGCTCAGCGCTGGGCTCCCCTAGCCCTGCAGCCTGGCTGCTAGGGTTCTCTCTCTCAGCACTGGAGGTATGGGGCTGGTTTCCCCCATCCTCCAGCCTGCCTGCCTGCCTCTGGGGTCCAGGGGTCCAGGGAGCTGGTGCTCCCTGTCCCCCCAGAGCGGCATTCATTTTTGTAGCCTCGCCGCACTGAGCGGCGCACCCCCCCTGATCCGAAGCCCGGCGGCCCGGGACACTTGTCCCGGCCGCCGTGGCTCTGTGTCCTTTGTAGCACTGAGGTGCCGGGAGCGTAGCTCCCGGACCCCAGCACTCACTGCCTGTTTGCCCCCACGCCGCTAGGGAGCCGGCTAACCCGGTCCCCCATGAGCGGCGCACTCTGGTGGCCTCGCCGCAGCGTCCGGCGGGGAGCCGGGCTGCAGTGCACCCCCCTTGCCGCCCAGCAGCCCGGGACGTTTGTCCCGGCTGCCGTGGCTGGCCGCCTCCGTCCCCCAGCACAGGCAACCCCCAGAGCGCGCTGCAGCGGGAGCTGAGCTCCCAGCCGCAGCGGCTCACCCTTCTCCCCCGGCGCACACACAGCTCAGTGCGCCGGGGGCTGTGCTCACCGCTGCCGAGAGCGGAGCTCCCGGACTCCGGCGGTGCACACCCGATGGCTGCAGCGGGAGCTGATCTCCCGGCTGCAGCGGTTCCCCTCTCCCCCGTCGTGCACACTCTGCTCAGCGCGCCGGGGGCTGCCCTCACTGCCGCGGTCGCCGGAGAGGTCCGGGACCGCGGCACACCAATAGAATACATTTTTACACATTTATAAAAACACGGCGCCTGGCGCCCACAATATTTTAATATTGTCCCGATAATGGCGCCGGCACTAGGGGTTAACCCCTTCGCGGCCATTTTCCACGTGGGCTGGAGCCTCTCCGGCCACACTCACTTCTCTGCAATATGTTTCCATGACAGCAGCAAGGGGCTTCTCTAATTGAACAGGTACAGAGTGACTGACGTCTTTGCAAGCTTTGCCCCGAGTTGTATGCAAGTCTTCTGTAATTGCTGAAACATTACATGCACGGAAATAAATCGGGCAGAAATGCTTTGTGTTAACACTCACGGGCCACTAATTGGCCTGTCCTGTGACAATTGGCACATTTGGCATGTATACACTGACTCCCTGTAATGGACCTCTCGTGGCCCTGTTCTGTAGCACGACGAGTCCACCAGCATTACACATAAACTTGCGACGTCAGCACTAGCGTAATTGGCCGATAAGTGCGCAGCCAAGTTGCATGGCAATGCCCCAAGTGGTCTGCAGCTCCGACCAAGGATTGTACCTCTGACTTCAGTCTAAAGTTACGTTTTACTCTTTACCAGGAGAAAATATCAGCTGCTCCCCAATATTCTCTGTTTCCACTACTCAGCTACTTCCGTGCATTTATCATGGAGGCCACTCAGACCTCAAACATGCAGGAACAGTCTGAGGGATAAACTTTCCTGCGACCAGTACATGTAATCGTCATAAAATGGATTAATAATAAGAAGAATCTAGAAGAGAGTACACTATCTCCAAAAGGAGAGCCTCCACAGTGACACCATAAGATACAGCGCCACCTCCTGTCCCTCCAATGTAGGTAATGCTTAGCCTGTAGCTGTTGTTATGTTATATATGGCCGGTAAATAACTGTATGCAAAAGCAAAGATCGCTCCTCTTATGACCCTTCTTTAGGAGATACTTATTATTTACGAGGAGATACTTATTATTTACGTGTACTACCAGAAAACTGGTATTTTCAGGCGATGTCCAGTTAATAATTGTGACTTCAAACATACGCAATTATATACAGTAGGGGGAGCATCATTCCTTATAATACAGAAGTTTCCTAATGAACGCTGAAATGATGACATCCCATGTCACCACTTATACCAGTATTATTACCATGTGTTTATACACATATCACCATCACTTGTGCATTATAATAACACATGCGTCACTGGGAACGTAACAGCTCCCAGAAACCGTGCGCCGCCAGCAATATCATCTTATACGAACAAGGTTCGAGCAGACTAATGTTATGCACAGTAATTACAGCACACGAGGGGAACATGGCATTTACTCACCAACCCGCGCGCCCCGCAGCGTTCAGTAATGAGCCATCACCAGTCGCTGACTGCAGATATTTTACTGTAAACAAGTTTCTCTGAAATATTAAGTTTAAATACACGGCCCCAACCCCCCTGTTCTTATCCCAGACTGACAGAAAAGGGCCCAAGGGCCGAATTAAGTGCGTAACACGTCTAATTGAGACTAATACGCTGCACGAATGATTATTTTCTTCTGCCACAGGAAAATCCAGGAACAGTTTGCTGGAGTTGAGAAAATCACACATTTACACGGTGACCCCGTTTCTCTGCGTGAAAACGCCTCGCGTGCAAAACCGGGAGAGATTTGTTCCTTCGCCCCATTTCATTTTATTCTTGCTGTTGTCAGGACTGTCCATGTCTTAATTACTTCCCTATACTAAGACCCCCATCATACGCACCTTGAAGATTCAGGGGTCTTGGGGCCCATTTAGCAATAACATTTTCACTTAAATCACAAATGTTTCCGCATGTTCTAATATCACAGCTGTGTAGGAAAGGGTTAATGGAGAAGACAACACAACTATCGTCTCCGTTAACGCACGACTCCTACAATATCGCACTGTTTAGAGAAAGCCATGATTGACGCTTTCTGCTATTTATGTAGCAGAAAAACTTTTAAAAACTCCTTAAAGGCTTACCTTATATAATGCCATCTGAGAATGGCGTTATATGGAGAGAATACTTATTTCAGCTGAAAACTGCAGGAACATACAGATCTTGTCTAATCAGTCCCCACAGTCAGCTGTAAATCATCTCACTCTCCGCCCCTCATCCTGGCAGTGTAATTACATGGTATGTGTGTGTATATATATATATATATATATATATATATATAATATAACAATTACTCTCCCTCTGCGCTAAAGTAATAATAAGAATCAAAACTTAGAAAAGGCCGCCTATAACTTCTAAGTTCCCTGTTAGGAGGAACTAAGGGTATGAAGAATGTGTAGCAATAGAAGAAATGGCGCCAAGGGGTCGTGACACCCTTGAGAGAGTGTTTGGTTATTTTATCCATGCACATAAAGTGCTTACCAATTAATTGAGATTTACCCCTGATGAAGTCTTGGAATAAGATGAAACGCGTTGGGTTATCTATTTTTTTTTTTTGTGATGCTACCTCCGAATCCACAATAAAGAGAAGGAGGAGATTGTAGTTTTATACCTACATTTTTTACTCGACGATACAAGTGTATCTCAGGAATTGTTGTTTAAACCAAAAGGACTGTTTCTGTACAATTAAGGACATTGAATCTGTGTCAAGTGTTTTTACAATAAATTTTTTTTTTAGAATGGAACATGTCACTATTATGTTTAATGTTTAGGTTCAGTTGCGAAACCCTGTAAGAGTTTGTATTAATATTGGGTGTTGACACGACCCCTTGGCGCCATTTCTTCTATTGCTACACACACACACATATATATATATATATATATATATATATATATATATATATATGTGTGTGTGTGTGTACCTATATATACCTATATACCCTGCTGCATTCAAGTAATAAAAATGCATTGGATGGAGAAACCTACACTTAATCCATCAGCAATTAATTTTTCCAATACAAATACCATCTCCAAAGAATGCTATGGAGGCGATGTGTGTACAAAAAGCTCTGAATACTACTGTAGACTGCATAAACAGAATGCCCATATAGAGCCTGTACAGTGACATTGGCGCTGATGACATGTAGTTAAATGGTTAAATGCTACAAGCTATCTCTTAACCTAGTATTATTGGGCATGACTCGTCAGCCTTCATAACTTCACATGTCTGAGTCACCAGACCTAAAGGTCAGGCTGATTAGACTGCAGGTGCTTGTTGTTTACCTGGCTCTATAAAAGGGTCTGCATGTGCCCAAGCCTGTCACTGTGTTATTGGTGGAGCATCACAGTGCTGTACGGATATACAGTACTTAGCCCATCAGAGATTTATACCTTAGCATATTGGCTGCTGTTTATCTTCTATCACTTGTATCCTATTATGGACTATTGGAGGCATCTGCAAATAGGCACCAGCTATGCCACGGTCACTATAGCAACGGCAAATACATATTTATAAATATTACATTATATTACATTATACTGTTTGGGTGTTATCCACCTTCAAAATATTGTAATAAATGGCACACGTTCTCGTGCAACTCTAAATACTCTGCTTTTCCAGTTTCCTCCTGTTTTCTAGCCACGTATTTATATGATGGCAGAGTTCCTGGGACATGACACGGCTCTCTCCGCTGGGTTTCCTGAAATGTATACAACTGTAACCAGATTAGCCCTTCCTTATATAAATATATGACTATATATAGCAAATGTTGCAAGCTGGCATGTACAGGCCAATGCGTTCAGGTTGTTGCTTGTCCTTGTAAAGCAAAAGATAGCTTTTAGGGTTTATAAAGCCTCCTTCCTGTTATAGTCTTCAGGGAAACAATGTGTCAAGTCCAGGACCCTGTGATACGCTATGAGAAATTATGCAATCAGATGAGGGGAAGTGGATGATATCCCCCGTAAGCCATACCCGCCGGGGGGGCTGCAAGAGGTTAGCAAGAGCCTGGCATTTCATTCAGCAGAAAGCGGATCCAGGAGTGACACAGACGGTCCCTGACGCCGCAAATTAGAGCAATGTCAAACTGACATTTGTAGACATATAATAGTAATAAAGAGCCGTCCTGTACATTTCTAGAGAAAGTAATGAGAGCTTATGGAAGCTCAGCGGCTTGTTACATGTAAGGGGAAACCACATTACTCTACAGCGAGGTAGAGAAGCACTTGCGGCCGGGGTAATTTAAGACCAAATCGTTCCCATATGGACAGCCCATGATAAAACATAATGCAAATGCCGCACACACTTACATAATCCTGTGGATCACAACCTTATCTAAATTGGATCCAAGGTTAGAGGCGGTGTTTAGAAAGCATCAGTCTCTGCTCCTGCACACGGCTGTATCGGGAGATGTTACGTTTCAGTCAGGATTGCGGTTTACAGCAAGGAAATTCTATTTTCCAAACCGTATTTGCACCTGTGACAATACATCAGCCTCGTTCCCCCAGTGTTTGCGAGATGCTGATACGTAGTTGCAAGCGGGAGAAATTTTCAAGACCCGAATTTGGAGGAATCTGGGACAATTGTATAATCTACAATTTAACAATTATTATTATTATTATTATTATTTATCCAATCAACACATACAGTTTGGAGTCTAAGACACTTATTTTAACTACTTATTAATTTCTTTTCCTGTAATACATGTGGAAAGGGAAGATTACATTTCACTAACCTTGCCCACTCTGTTGTATTTTGCATTAAAATGGTGTTTTGAAAGGGGGCTGTATAGCTTTATTGTTACGCTGCAATTTAGATTTAGATGAGTTTGGACCATAGTTACTAACTATCTGGCTGCCCCCTGTAAGAAATCAGTACAGCGGTGGGCAGTGTGGGGGACATGGGGTAGCAAGAGGGCGTGACGTGGTGCAGGAGGCTGTGGGGGCTGCACGATTGATGCATTATGGCCACGCCCCCTGATGTACAATGCCGAGATTACTGGTATTGTACAATGGGAGGTGTGGCTATAATGAGAATCGCGTGGGCGGGAGGATGGAGGGCGGTTCCGGTTAGACTTGCCCACTCTTGCGGGTAGCCAGGAGCGCCACCTGATATTTAGGAGAGTAGAAGAGCGTGGTTTGGACACACCTTACCATAATCTAACTCTCACTGCACATGTTACATTTGCCCATCCTGTAGTGCAGCATGTATTTGCCCAGTTACTTGCTCTTACTTGCAGTACCTTGTTCCCAAATCAGGCAACCAAGAGGAAGTCATCTGCTTCCCTGGGCCTTACAGTAAATATACTTCTGTCTAGAACATGAATCGGGGGACTTTAAAAAAAAAATCACTGTTCATTCCATTTCCCCCGGGGTCTGAGAATTACGCAGGAGCTTCTCACCTTGTCCAAATTTAGCCGTCCTGTAGACCTCTTCAGCTCCTTTGGTGTAACCCAGCATCCGGCAAACCACATCTCCGTCCTTCTTATCCCAGCCGTCATCGCATATCGTTCCCCAGCGCTTTTCGTGATAGACTTCCACGCGACCTTCGTGAGGACCCGATCCGTTCACCAGCCGAATCACGCCCTCTTCCGCTGCCCCTGGAACAAAGCGCACAGGTGAAATCTGTACTGTAGATGTCATTGTGTGTGTATATATATATATATATATATATATATACTGTATAGTCTTACCATACTGTCCCTTTAAACCAGGATGCTCATGAATTACACAGGTTCTGTGGCTGATTAAAAACGGATGACATGCAGGCTTGTAGTCAGCCAGCCACAGAACCTGTGTAATTAATGAGTGTTCTGGTTTAAAGGGACTGTATGGTAAGCGGTGACTTTATTAATCAGTAAATCAGTAAATCTTCATTAGGAATATGAACATAACTAATTCTGATCGTTAAGCCACTGATCGCTTAGTTTTGCCGTGTGTGTGTGAGGTTGTCATACTGATTCTCTAGACAGTTATCTTTCATAGACGGCAATGCCTCATGCCTCAGTCTTGCTGCTAAGTCCTAATGAACTCATAGCTTCATTACAATGAATGACAGTTCAGCACACAAATGGGTCAATGAAGTGTTGAACAGGGCGGCTCGAGGCACGTTCAACCAGTGCGGCCAAACTGGGGAGCCACCCTTAGTGGACACACAGATTTCCCGCCGCCATATTATCTCCTTAGGTCCCAAAGTGGCCCACCGCCTATGGACTTGCCCCACGGAATCTGTTCCCAGAGGAGCACTGCGCGCGCAGCGGACATCACGCCGTGTCATAGCATCAGGGGCTCTGCGGCGGTGATGGATAGTGTCACCGCCCACTGCGCACTTGCATAGAGTATGCTTTATGTACTGTATGAAGGCACCAAGAACACATTCTGCTGATCAGGAGAATAATATCTTCCCTGTGTACGAATGACCCCAGAGCTCCGCTATGTGACTGTCTCACTGTAATTCCCCCTGATGACTGTCTAATTGTGGGAGTCAGCAGCGAGATCCTGGAATGGATACAACGCTGTAATTACGGGGCTGCCAGCGATTCACATTTCTAAACAAATATTCAATTTGGCTGATTTGGGACAATTTCACTGTGGAGATGCCGACAACTGACTGATTGGATAATTGAATAAGACCTCTGGTTATATTGGCAGCGGATTACAGAGACAATAACCGCGCTGGGTCAGCCGTTTCATTATGAGGGTTTCAGTGTGGGAGTTTCTGATGAATGGAGGCACTTATCCCCAGTGTACACCTGCAGAGGGCACACTGACAGAAGCTTATCCCCGGTGTACACCTGCAGAGGGCACACTGACAGGCGCTTATCCCCAGTGTACACCTGCAGAGGGCACGCTGACAGGCACTTATTCCCGGTGTACACCTGCAGAGGGCACGCTGACAGGCACTTATTCCCGGTGTACAGCTGCAGAGGGCACGCTGACAGGCACTTATTCCCGGTGTACACCTGCAGAGGGCACGCTGACAGGCACTTATTCCCGGTGTACACCTGCAGAGGGCACGCTGACAGGCACTTATCCCCGGTGTACACCTGCAGAGGGCACGCTGACAGGCACTTATTCCCGGTGTACACCTGCAGAGGGCACGCTGACAGGCACTTATTCCCGGTGTACACCTGCAGAGGGCACGCTGACAGGCACTTATTCCCGGTGTACACCTGCAGAGGGCACGCTGGCAGGCACTTATCCCGGTGTACACCTGCAGAGGGCACGCTGACAGGCACTTATCCCGGGTGTACACCTGCGGAGGGCACGCTGACAGGTACTTATCCCGGGTGTACACCTGCGGAGGGCACGCTGGCAGGCACTTATCCCCGGTGTACACTTGTACATTCTCCCTGCACATGTTACATCTGCCCCCCCCCCCCCCCCCCTGCAGAGCACATGGGTGGTCATTCCGAGTTGTTCGCTCGTTGCTATTTTTAGCAGAATTGCTAATAGGCTAAAATCCGGCAGTTCTGCGCATGTGTATGCACCGCAGGGCGCACGTGCTAAGCAATTTTACACAAAACTATTCTATTTTACTCACGGGCGAACAAAGCTTTTCAGTCTCTCTGTTGATCGGAGAATGAATGACAGGAAGTGGGTGTTTCTGGGTGGTAACTGAGCATTTTCAGGGAGTGTGCTAAAAAAACGCAGGCGTGCCAGCGGAAAACGCAGGAGTGGCTGGAGAAACGGGGGAGTGGCTGGAGAAACGGGGGAGTGGCTGGAGAAACGGGGGAGTGGCTGGCCGGACGCTGGGCGTGTTTGTGACGTCAAACCAGGAACTAAACTGACTGAGGTGATCGCAGTGTAGGAGTAGGTCTGGAGCTACTCAGAAACTGCAAGGAAATACTTAATAGCAGAACTGCTAAACTTTCGTTCGCTATTCTGCTAAGCTAAGATACACTCCCAGAGGGCGGCGGCCTAGCGTGTGCAATGCTGCTAAAATCAGCTAGCGAGCGACCAACTCGGAATGACCACCATGGTTATGCCTATTTGCTAGCAAATTTGCTGCTGCGATCAGGTCTGAATTAGGCCTCTATGTGCCCAGCTGTGGTGTAAGCTGAACCTGAGTGAGGAAAACAGCGACTGTGACTGTGAGGCGGCATCACTATGATGTGGAACATCTGTCAGCCAGGAATTCCGTGCAACTGCATTCCTCCAATCAGTGCATAGCGCTCCTGCCTGCTCCCCGTGTATTACACACTCACACACACACAATTCCGTGCAACTGCATTCCTCCAATCAGTGCATAGCGCTCCTGCCTGCTCCCCGTGTATTACACACTCACACACACACAATTCCGTGCAACTGCATTCCTCCAATCAGTGCATAGCGCTCCTGCCTGCTCCCCGTGTATTACACACTCACACACACACAATTCCGTGCAACTGCATTCCTCCAATCAGTGCATAGCGCTCCTGCCTGCTCCCCGTGTATCACACACTCACACACACACACACAATTCCGTGCAACTGCATTCCTCCAATCAGTGCATAGCGCTCCTGCCTGCTCCCCGTGTATTACACACTCACACACACACAATTCCGTGCAACTGCATTCCTCCAATCAGTGCATAGCGCTCCTGCCTGCTCCCCGTGTATTACACACTCACACACACACAATTCCGTGCAACTGCATTCCTCCAATCAGTGCATAGCGCTCCTGCCTGCTCCCCGTGTATTACACACTCACACACACACAATTCCGTGCAACTGCATTCCTCCAATCAGTGCATAGCGCTCCTGCCTGCTCCCCGTGTATCACACACTCACACACACACACACAATTCCGTGCAACTGCATTCCTCCAATCAGTGCATAGCGCTCCTGCCTGCTCCCCGTGTATTACACACTCACACACACAATTCCGTGCAACTACATTCCTCCAATCAGTGCATAGCGCTCCTGCCTGCTCCCCGTGTATTACACACTCACACACACACAATTCCGTGCAACTGCATTCCTCCAATCAGTGCATAGCGCTCCTGCCTGCTCCCCGTGTATCACACACTCACACACACACACACAATTCCGTGCAACTGCATTCCTCCAATCAGTGCATAGCGCTCCTGCCTGCTCCCCGTGTATTACACACTCACACACACACAATTCCGTGCAACTGCATTCCTCCAATCAGTGCATAGCGCTCCTGCCTGCTCCCCGTGTATCACACACTCACACACACACACACAATTCCGTGCAACTGCATTCCTCCAATCAGTGCATAGCGCTCCTGCCTGCTCCCCGTGTATTACACACTCACACACACAATTCCGTGCAACTACATTCCTCCAATCAGTGCATAGCGCTCCTGCCTGCTCCCCGTGTATTACACACTCACACATACACACACAATTCCGTGCAACTACATTCCTGCAATCAGTGCATAGCGCTCCTGCCTGCTCCCCGTGTATTACACACTCACACATACACAATTCCGTGCAACTACATTCCTCCAATCAGTGCATAGCGCTCCTGCCTGCTCCCCGTGTATCACACACTCACACACACACAATTCCGTGCAACTACATTCCTCCAATCAGTGCATAGCGCTCCTGCCTGCTCCCCGTGTATTACACACTCACACACACACAATTCTGTACAACTGCATTCCTCCAATCAGTGCATAGCGCTCCTGCCTGCTCCCCGTGTATTACACACACACACACACACAATTCCGTGCAACTACATTCCTCCAATCAGTGCATAGCGCTCCTGCCTGCTCCCCGTGTATCACACACTCACACACACACAATTCCGTGCAACTACATTCCTCCAATCAGTGCATAGCGCTCCTGCCTGCTCCCCGTGTATTACACACTCACACATACACAATTCCGTGCAACTACATTCCTCCAATCAGTGCATAGCGCTCCTGCCTGCTCCCCGTGTATTACACACTCACACATACACAATTCCGTGCAACTACATTCCTCCAATCAGTGCATAGCGCTCCTGCCTGCTCCCCGTGTATTACACACTCACACATACACAATTCCGTGCAACTACATTCCTCCAATCAGTGCATAGCGCTCCTGCCTGCTCCCCGTGTATTACACACTCACACACACACACACACAATTCCGTGCAACTACATTCCTCCAATAAGTGCATAGCGCTCCTGCCTGCTCCCCTTGTATTACACACTCACACACACACACACACACACACACAATTCCGTGCAACTACATTCCTCCAATCAGTGCATAGCGCTCCTGCCTGCTCCCCGTGTATTACACACTCACACATACACAATTCCGTGCAACTGCATTCCTCCAATCAGTGCATAGCGCTCCTGCCTGCTCCCCGTGTATTACACACTCACACACACACACAATTCCGTGCAACTACATTCCTCCAATCAGTGCATAGCGCTCCTGCCTGCTCCCCGTGTATTACACACTCACACATACACAATTCCGTGCAACTGCATTCCTCCAATCAGTGCATAGCGCTCCTGCCTGCTCCCCGTGTATTACACACTCACACACACACAATTCCGTGCAACTACATTCCTCCAATCAGTGCATAGCGCTCCTGCCTGCTCCCCGTGTATTACACACTCACACATACACAATTCCGTGCAACTACATTCCTCCAATCAGTGCATAGCGCTCCTGCCTGCTCCCCGTGTATCACACACTCACACATACACAATTCCGTGCAACTACATTCCTCCAATCAGTGCATAGCGCTCCTGCCTGCTCCCCTTGTATTACACACTCACACACACACAATTCCGTGCAACTACATTCCTCCAATCAGTGCATAGCGCTCCTGCCTGCTCCCCGTGTATCACACACTCACACACACACACACAATTCCGTGCAACTGCATTCCTCCAATCAGTGCATAGCGCTCCTGCCTGCTCCCCGTGTATTACACACTCACACACACAATTCCGTGCAACTACATTCCTCCAATCAGTGCATAGCGCTCCTGCCTGCTCCCCGTGTATTACACACTCACACACACACAATTCCGTGCAACTGCATTCCTCCAATCAGTGCATAGCGCTCCTGCCTGCTCCCCGTGTATTACACACTCACACACACACAATTCCGTGCAACTGCATTCCTCCAATCAGTGCATAGCGCTCCTGCCTGCTCCCCGTGTATCACACACTCACACACACACACACAATTCCGTGCAACTGCATTCCTCCAATCAGTGCATAGCGCTCCTGCCTGCTCCCCGTGTATTACACACTCACACACACACAATTCCGTGCAACTGCATTCCTCCAATCAGTGCATAGCGCTCCTGCCTGCTCCCCGTGTATCACACACTCACACACACACACACAATTCCGTGCAACTGCATTCCTCCAATCAGTGCATAGCGCTCCTGCCTGCTCCCCGTGTATTACACACTCACACACACAATTCCGTGCAACTACATTCCTCCAATCAGTGCATAGCGCTCCTGCCTGCTCCCCGTGTATTACACACTCACACATACACACACAATTCCGTGCAACTACATTCCTGCAATCAGTGCATAGCGCTCCTGCCTGCTCCCCGTGTATTACACACTCACACATACACAATTCCGTGCAACTACATTCCTCCAATCAGTGCATAGCGCTCCTGCCTGCTCCCCGTGTATCACACACTCACACACACACAATTCCGTGCAACTACATTCCTCCAATCAGTGCATAGCGCTCCTGCCTGCTCCCCGTGTATTACACACTCACACACACACAATTCTGTACAACTGCATTCCTCCAATCAGTGCATAGCGCTCCTGCCTGCTCCCCGTGTATTACACACACACACACACACAATTCCGTGCAACTACATTCCTCCAATCAGTGCATAGCGCTCCTGCCTGCTCCCCGTGTATCACACACTCACACACACACAATTCCGTGCAACTACATTCCTCCAATCAGTGCATAGCGCTCCTGCCTGCTCCCCGTGTATTACACACTCACACATACACAATTCCGTGCAACTACATTCCTCCAATCAGTGCATAGCGCTCCTGCCTGCTCCCCGTGTATTACACACTCACACATACACAATTCCGTGCAACTACATTCCTCCAATCAGTGCATAGCGCTCCTGCCTGCTCCCCGTGTATTACACACTCACACATACACAATTCCGTGCAACTACATTCCTCCAATCAGTGCATAGCGCTCCTGCCTGCTCCCCGTGTATTACACACTCACACACACACACACACAATTCCGTGCAACTACATTCCTCCAATAAGTGCATAGCGCTCCTGCCTGCTCCCCTTGTATTACACACTCACACACACACACACACACACACAATTCCGTGCAACTACATTCCTCCAATCAGTGCATAGCGCTCCTGCCTGCTCCCCGTGTATTACACACTCACACATACACAATTCCGTGCAACTGCATTCCTCCAATCAGTGCATAGCGCTCCTGCCTGCTCCCCGTGTATTACACACTCACACACACACACAATTCCGTGCAACTACATTCCTCCAATCAGTGCATAGCGCTCCTGCCTGCTCCCCGTGTATTACACACTCACACATACACAATTCCGTGCAACTGCATTCCTCCAATCAGTGCATAGCGCTCCTGCCTGCTCCCCGTGTATTACACACTCACACACACACAATTCCGTGCAACTACATTCCTCCAATCAGTGCATAGCGCTCCTGCCTGCTCCCCGTGTATTACACACTCACACATACACAATTCCGTGCAACTACATTCCTCCAATCAGTGCATAGCGCTCCTGCCTGCTCCCCGTGTATCACACACTCACACATACACAATTCCGTGCAACTACATTCCTCCAATCAGTGCATAGCGCTCCTGCCTGCTCCCCTTGTATTACACACTCACACACACACAATTCCGTGCAACTACATTCCTCCAATCAGTGCATAGCGCTCCTGCCTGCTCCCCGTGTATCACACACTCACACACACACAATTCCGTGCAACTACATTCCTCCAATCAGTGCATAGCGCTCCTGCCTGCTCCCCGTGTATTACACACTCACACATACACAATTCCGTGCAACTACATTCCTCCAATCAGTGCATAGCGCTCCTGCCTGCTCCCCGTGTATTACACACTCACACATACACAATTCCGTGCAACTACATTCCTCCAATCAGTGCATAGCGCTCCTGCCTGCTCCCCGTGTATTACACACTCACACACACACACACACAATTCCGTGCAACTACATTCCTCCAATAAGTGCATAGCGCTCCTGCCTGCTCCCCTTGTATTACACACTCACACACACACACACACACACACACAATTCCGTGCAACTACATTCCTCCAATCAGTGCATAGCGCTCCTGCCTGCTCCCCGTGTATTACACACTCACACATACACAATTCCGTGCAACTGCATTCCTCCAATCAGTGCATAGCGCTCCTGCCTGCTCCCCGTGTATTACACACTCACACACACACACAATTCCGTGCAACTACATTCCTCCAATCAGTGCATAGCGCTCCTGCCTGCTCCCCGTGTATTACACACTCACACATACACAATTCCGTGCAACTACATTCCTCCAATCAGTGCATAGCGCTCCTGCCTGCTCCCCGTGTATTACACACACACACACACTCACACACACACACACACATACACAATTCCGTGCAACTGCATTCCTCCAATCAGTGCATAGCGCTCCTGCCTGCTCCCCGTGTATTACACACTCACATACACAATTCCGTGCAACTACATTCCTCCAATCAGTGCATAGCGCTCCTGCCTGCTCCCCGTGTATTACACACACACACACACTCACACACACACACACACATACACAATTCCGTGCAACTGCATTCCTCCAATCAGTGCATAGCGCTCCTGCCTGCTCCCCTTGTATTACACACACTCACACACACACAATTCCGTGCAACTACATTCCTCCAATCAGTGCATAGCGCTCCTGCCTGCTCCCCGTGTATTACACACACACACACACTCACACACACACACACACATACACAATTCCGTGCAACTGCATTCCTCCAATCAGTGCATAGCGCTCCTGCCTGCTCCCCTTGTATTACACACACTCACACACACACAATTCCGTGCAACTACATTCCTCCAATCAGTACATAGCGCTCCTGCCTGCTCCCCGTGTATTACACACACACACACACAATTCCATGCAACTACATTCCTCCAATCAGTGCATAGCGCTCCTGCCTGCTCCCCGTGTATTACACACACACACACACAATTCCATGCAACTACATTCCTCCAATCAGTGCATAGCGCTCCTGCCTGCTCCCCGTGTATTACACACTCACACACACACAATTCCGTGCAACTACATTCCTCCAATCAGTGCATAGCGCTCCTGCCTGCTCCCCGTGTATTACACACACACACACACACAATTCCGTGCAACTACATTCCTCCAATCAGTGCATAGCGCTCCTGCCTGCTCCCCGTGTATTACACACTCACACACACACACACAATTCCGTGCAACTACATTCCTCCAATCAGTGCATAGCGCTCCTGCCTGCTCCCCGTGTATTACACACACACACACACACAATTCCGTGCAACTACATTCCTCCAATCAGTGCATAGCGCTCCTGCCTGCTCCCCGTGTATTACACACACACACACACACAATTCCGTGCAACTACATTCCTCCAATCAGTGCATAGCGCTCCTGCCTGCTCCCCGTGTATTACACACTCACACATACACAATTCCGTGCAACTACATTCCTCCAATCAGTGCATAGCGCTCCTGCCTGCTCCCCGTGTATTACACACTCACACACACACACACAATTCCGTGCAACTACATTCCTCCAATCAGTGCATAGCGCTCCTGCCTGCTCCCCGTGTATTACACACACACACACAATTCCGTGCAACTACATTCCTCCAATCAGTGCATAGCGCTCCTGCCTGCTCCCCGTGTATTACACACTCACACACACACAATTCCGTGCAACTACATTCCTCCAATCAGTGCATAGCGCTCCTGCCTGCTCCCCGTGTATTACACACTCACACATACACAATTCCGTGCAACTACATTCCTCCAATCAGTGCATAGCGCTCCTGCCTGCTCCCCGTGTATCACACACTCACACATACACAATTCCGTGCAACTACATTCCTCCAATCAGTGCATAGCGCTCCTGCCTGCTCCCCTTGTATTACACACTCACACACACACAATTCCGTGCAACTACATTCCTCCAATCAGTGCATAGCGCTCCTGCCTGCTCCCCGTGTATCACACACTCACACACACACAATTCCGTGCAACTACATTCCTCCAATCAGTGCATAGCGCTCCTGCCTGCTCCCCGTGTATCACACACTCACACACACACAATTCCGTGCAACTACATTCCTCCAATCAGTGCATAGCGCTCCTGCCTGCTCCCCGTGTATTACACACTCACACATACACAATTCCGTGCAACTACATTCCTCCAATCAGTGCATAGCGCTCCTGCCTGCTCCCCGTGTATTACACACTCACACACACACACACACAATTCCGTGCAACTACATTCCTCCAATAAGTGCATAGCGCTCCTGCCTGCTCCCCTTGTATTACACACTCACACACACACACACACACACACACAATTCCGTGCAACTACATTCCTCCAATCAGTGCATAGCGCTCCTGCCTGCTCCCCGTGTATTACACACTCACACATACACAATTCCGTGCAACTGCATTCCTCCAATCAGTGCATAGCGCTCCTGCCTGCTCCCCGTGTATTACACACTCACACACACACAATTCCGTGCAACTACATTCCTCCAATCAGTGCATAGCGCTCCTGCCTGCTCCCCGTGTATTACACACTCACACATACACAATTCCGTGCAACTACATTCCTCCAATCAGTGCATAGCGCTCCTGCCTGCTCCCCGTGTATCACACACTCACACATACACAATTCCGTGCAACTACATTCCTCCAATCAGTGCATAGCGCTCCTGCCTGCTCCCCTTGTATTACACACTCACACACACACAATTCCGTGCAACTACATTCCTCCAATCAGTGCATAGCGCTCCTGCCTGCTCCCCGTGTATTACACACTCACACACACACAATTCTGTACAACTGCATTCCTCCAATCAGTGCATAGCGCTCCTGCCTGCTCCCCGTGTATTACACACACACACACACACAATTCCGTGCAACTACATTCCTCCAATCAGTGCATAGCGCTCCTGCCTGCTCCCCGTGTATCACACACTCACACACACACAATTCCGTGCAACTACATTCCTCCAATCAGTGCATAGCGCTCCTGCCTGCTCCCCGTGTATTACACACTCACACATACACAATTCCGTGCAACTACATTCCTCCAATCAGTGCATAGCGCTCCTGCCTGCTCCCCGTGTATTACACACTCACACATACACAATTCCGTGCAACTACATTCCTCCAATCAGTGCATAGCGCTCCTGCCTGCTCCCCGTGTATTACACACTCACACACACACACACACAATTCCGTGCAACTACATTCCTCCAATAAGTGCATAGCGCTCCTGCCTGCTCCCCTTGTATTACACACTCACACACACACACACACACACACACAATTCCGTGCAACTACATTCCTCCAATCAGTGCATAGCGCTCCTGCCTGCTCCCCGTGTATTACACACTCACACATACACAATTCCGTGCAACTGCATTCCTCCAATCAGTGCATAGCGCTCCTGCCTGCTCCCCGTGTATTACACACTCACACACACACACAATTCCGTGCAACTACATTCCTCCAATCAGTGCATAGCGCTCCTGCCTGCTCCCCGTGTATTACACACTCACACATACACAATTCCGTGCAACTGCATTCCTCCAATCAGTGCATAGCGCTCCTGCCTGCTCCCCGTGTATTACACACTCACACACACACAATTCCGTGCAACTACATTCCTCCAATCAGTGCATAGCGCTCCTGCCTGCTCCCCGTGTATTACACACTCACACATACACAATTCCGTGCAACTACATTCCTCCAATCAGTGCATAGCGCTCCTGCCTGCTCCCCGTGTATCACACACTCACACATACACAATTCCGTGCAACTACATTCCTCCAATCAGTGCATAGCGCTCCTGCCTGCTCCCCTTGTATTACACACTCACACACACACAATTCCGTGCAACTACATTCCTCCAATCAGTGCATAGCGCTCCTGCCTGCTCCCCGTGTATCACACACTCACACACACACAATTCCGTGCAACTACATTCCTCCAATCAGTGCATAGCGCTCCTGCCTGCTCCCCGTGTATTACACACTCACACATACACAATTCCGTGCAACTACATTCCTCCAATCAGTGCATAGCGCTCCTGCCTGCTCCCCGTGTATTACACACTCACACATACACAATTCCGTGCAACTACATTCCTCCAATCAGTGCATAGCGCTCCTGCCTGCTCCCCGTGTATTACACACTCACACACACACACACACAATTCCGTGCAACTACATTCCTCCAATAAGTGCATAGCGCTCCTGCCTGCTCCCCTTGTATTACACACTCACACACACACACACACACACACACACACAATTCCGTGCAACTACATTCCTCCAATCAGTGCATAGCGCTCCTGCCTGCTCCCCGTGTATTACACACTCACACATACACAATTCCGTGCAACTGCATTCCTCCAATCAGTGCATAGCGCTCCTGCCTGCTCCCCGTGTATTACACACTCACACACACACACAATTCCGTGCAACTACATTCCTCCAATCAGTGCATAGCGCTCCTGCCTGCTCCCCGTGTATTACACACTCACACATACACAATTCCGTGCAACTACATTCCTCCAATCAGTGCATAGCGCTCCTGCCTGCTCCCCGTGTATTACACACACACACACACTCACACACACACACACACATACACAATTCCGTGCAACTGCATTCCTCCAATCAGTGCATAGCGCTCCTGCCTGCTCCCCGTGTATTACACACTCACATACACAATTCCGTGCAACTACATTCCTCCAATCAGTGCATAGCGCTCCTGCCTGCTCCCCGTGTATTACACACACACACACACTCACACACACACACACACATACACAATTCCGTGCAACTGCATTCCTCCAATCAGTGCATAGCGCTCCTGCCTGCTCCCCTTGTATTACACACACTCACACACACACAATTCCGTGCAACTACATTCCTCCAATCAGTGCATAGCGCTCCTGCCTGCTCCCCGTGTATTACACACACACACACACTCACACACACACACACACATACACAATTCCGTGCAACTGCATTCCTCCAATCAGTGCATAGCGCTCCTGCCTGCTCCCCTTGTATTACACACACTCACACACACACAATTCCGTGCAACTACATTCCTCCAATCAGTACATAGCGCTCCTGCCTGCTCCCCGTGTATTACACACACACACACACAATTCCATGCAACTACATTCCTCCAATCAGTGCATAGCGCTCCTGCCTGCTCCCCGTGTATTACACACACACACACACAATTCCATGCAACTACATTCCTCCAATCAGTGCATAGCGCTCCTGCCTGCTCCCCGTGTATTACACACTCACACACACACAATTCCGTGCAACTACATTCCTCCAATCAGTGCATAGCGCTCCTGCCTGCTCCCCGTGTATTACACACACACACACACACAATTCCGTGCAACTACATTCCTCCAATCAGTGCATAGCGCTCCTGCCTGCTCCCCGTGTATTACACACTCACACACACACACACAATTCCGTGCAACTACATTCCTCCAATCAGTGCATAGCGCTCCTGCCTGCTCCCCGTGTATTACACACACACACACACACAATTCCGTGCAACTACATTCCTCCAATCAGTGCATAGCGCTCCTGCCTGCTCCCCGTGTATTACACACACACACACACACAATTCCGTGCAACTACATTCCTCCAATCAGTGCATAGCGCTCCTGCCTGCTCCCCGTGTATTACACACTCACACATACACAATTCCGTGCAACTACATTCCTCCAATCAGTGCATAGCGCTCCTGCCTGCTCCCCGTGTATTACACACTCACACACACACACACAATTCCGTGCAACTACATTCCTCCAATCAGTGCATAGCGCTCCTGCCTGCTCCCCGTGTATTACACACACACACACAATTCCGTGCAACTACATTCCTCCAATCAGTGCATAGCGCTCCTGCCTGCTCCCCGTGTATTACACACTCACACACACACAATTCCGTGCAACTACATTCCTCCAATCAGTGCATAGCGCTCCTGCCTGCTCCCCGTGTATTACACACTCACACATACACAATTCCGTGCAACTACATTCCTCCAATCAGTGCATAGCGCTCCTGCCTGCTCCCCGTGTATCACACACTCACACATACACAATTCCGTGCAACTACATTCCTCCAATCAGTGCATAGCGCTCCTGCCTGCTCCCCTTGTATTACACACTCACACACACACAATTCCGTGCAACTACATTCCTCCAATCAGTGCATAGCGCTCCTGCCTGCTCCCCGTGTATCACACACTCACACACACACAATTCCGTGCAACTACATTCCTCCAATCAGTGCATAGCGCTCCTGCCTGCTCCCCGTGTATCACACACTCACACACACACAATTCCGTGCAACTACATTCCTCCAATCAGTGCATAGCGCTCCTGCCTGCTCCCCGTGTATTACACACTCACACATACACAATTCCGTGCAACTACATTCCTCCAATCAGTGCATAGCGCTCCTGCCTGCTCCCCGTGTATTACACACTCACACACACACACACACAATTCCGTGCAACTACATTCCTCCAATAAGTGCATAGCGCTCCTGCCTGCTCCCCTTGTATTACACACTCACACACACACACACACACACACACACAATTCCGTGCAACTACATTCCTCCAATCAGTGCATAGCGCTCCTGCCTGCTCCCCGTGTATTACACACTCACACATACACAATTCCGTGCAACTGCATTCCTCCAATCAGTGCATAGCGCTCCTGCCTGCTCCCCGTGTATTACACACTCACACACACACAATTCCGTGCAACTACATTCCTCCAATCAGTGCATAGCGCTCCTGCCTGCTCCCCGTGTATTACACACTCACACATACACAATTCCGTGCAACTACATTCCTCCAATCAGTGCATAGCGCTCCTGCCTGCTCCCCGTGTATCACACACTCACACATACACAATTCCGTGCAACTACATTCCTCCAATCAGTGCATAGCGCTCCTGCCTGCTCCCCTTGTATTACACACTCACACACACACAATTCCGTGCAACTACATTCCTCCAATCAGTGCATAGCGCTCCTGCCTGCTCCCCGTGTATCACACACTCACACACACACAATTCCGTGCAACTACATTCCTCCAATCAGTGCATAGCGCTCCTGCCTGCTCCCCGTGTATTACACACTCACACATACACAATTCCGTGCAACTACATTCCTCCAATCAGTGCATAGCGCTCCTGCCTGCTCCCCGTGTATTACACACTCACACATACACAATTCCGTGCAACTACATTCCTCCAATCAGTGCATAGCGCTCCTGCCTGCTCCCCGTGTATTACACACTCACACACACACACACACAATTCCGTGCAACTACATTCCTCCAATAAGTGCATAGCGCTCCTGCCTGCTCCCCTTGTATTACACACTCACACACACACACACACACACACAATTCCGTGCAACTACATTCCTCCAATCAGTGCATAGCGCTCCTGCCTGCTCCCCGTGTATTACACACTCACACATACACAATTCCGTGCAACTGCATTCCTCCAATCAGTGCATAGCGCTCCTGCCTGCTCCCCGTGTATTACACACTCACACACACACACAATTCCGTGCAACTACATTCCTCCAATCAGTGCATAGCGCTCCTGCCTGCTCCCCGTGTATTACACACTCACACATACACAATTCCGTGCAACTACATTCCTCCAATCAGTGCATAGCGCTCCTGCCTGCTCCCCGTGTATTACACACACACACACACTCACACACACACACACACATACACAATTCCGTGCAACTGCATTCCTCCAATCAGTGCATAGCGCTCCTGCCTGCTCCCCGTGTATTACACACTCACATACACAATTCCGTGCAACTACATTCCTCCAATCAGTGCATAGCGCTCCTGCCTGCTCCCCGTGTATTACACACACACACACACTCACACACACACACACACATACACAATTCCGTGCAACTGCATTCCTCCAATCAGTGCATAGCGCTCCTGCCTGCTCCCCTTGTATTACACACACTCACACACACACAATTCCGTGCAACTACATTCCTCCAATCAGTGCATAGCGCTCCTGCCTGCTCCCCGTGTATTACACACACACACACACTCACACACACACACACACATACACAATTCCGTGCAACTGCATTCCTCCAATCAGTGCATAGCGCTCCTGCCTGCTCCCCTTGTATTACACACACTCACACACACACAATTCCGTGCAACTACATTCCTCCAATCAGTACATAGCGCTCCTGCCTGCTCCCCGTGTATTACACACACACACACACAATTCCATTCAACTACATTCCTCCAATCAGTGCATAGCGCTCCTGCCTGCTCCCCGTGTATTACACACACACACACACAATTCCATGCAACTACATTCCTCCAATCAGTGCATAGCGCTCCTGCCTGCTCCCCGTGTATTACACACTCACACACACACAATTCCGTGCAACTACATTCCTCCAATCAGTGCATAGCGCTCCTGCCTGCTCCCCGTGTATTACACACACACAATTCCGTGCAACTACATTCCTCCAATCAGTGCATAGCGCTCCTGCCTGCTCCCCGTGTATTACACACTCACACACACACACACAATTCCGTGCAACTACATTCCTCCAATCAGTGCATAGCGCTCCTGCCTGCTCCCCGTGTATTACACACACACACACAATTCCGTGCAACTACATTCCTCCAATCAGTGCATAGCGCTCCTGCCTGCTCCCCGTGTATTACACACACACACACACACAATTCCGTGCAACTACATTCCTCCAATCAGTGCATAGCGCTCCTGCCTGCTCCCCGTGTATTACACACTCACACATACACAATTCCGTGCAACTACATTCCTCCAATCAGTGCATAGCGCTCCTGCCTGCTCCCCGTGTATTACACACTCACACACACACACACAATTCCGTGCAACTACATTCCTCCAATCAGTGCATAGCGCTCCTGCCTGCTCCCCGTGTATTACACACACACACACAATTCCGTGCAACTACATTCCTCCAATCAGTGCATAGCGCTCCTGCCTGCTCCCCGTGTATTACACACTCACACACACACAATTCCGTGCAACTACATTCCTCCAATCAGTGCATAGCGCTCCTGCCTGCTCCCCGTGTATTACACACTCACACATACACAATTCCGTGCAACTACATTCCTCCAATCAGTGCATAGCGCTCCTGCCTGCTCCCCGTGTATCACACACTCACACATACACAATTCCGTGCAACTACATTCCTCCAATCAGTGCATAGCGCTCCTGCCTGCTCCCCTTGTATTACACACTCACACACACACAATTCCGTGCAACTACATTCCTCCAATCAGTGCATAGCGCTCCTGCCTGCTCCCCGTGTATCACACACTCACACACACACAATTCCGTGCAACTACATTCCTCCAATCAGTGCATAGCGCTCCTGCCTGCTCCCCGTGTATCACACACTCACACACACACAATTCCGTGCAACTACATTCCTCCAATCAGTGCATAGCGCTCCTGCCTGCTCCCCGTGTATTACACACTCACACATACACAATTCCGTGCAACTACATTCCTCCAATCAGTGCATAGCGCTCCTGCCTGCTCCCCGTGTATTACACACTCACACACACACACACACAATTCCGTGCAACTACATTCCTCCAATAAGTGCATAGCGCTCCTGCCTGCTCCCCTTGTATTACACACTCACACACACACACACACACACACACAATTCCGTGCAACTACATTCCTCCAATCAGTGCATAGCGCTCCTGCCTGCTCCCCGTGTATTACACACTCACACATACACAATTCCGTGCAACTGCATTCCTCCAATCAGTGCATAGCGCTCCTGCCTGCTCCCCGTGTATTACACACTCACACACACACACAATTCCGTGCAACTACATTCCTCCAATCAGTGCATAGCGCTCCTGCCTGCTCCCCGTGTATTACACACTCACACATACACAATTCCGTGCAACTACATTCCTCCAATCAGTGCATAGCGCTCCTGCCTGCTCCCCGTGTATTACACACACACACACACTCACACACACACACACACATACACAATTCCGTGCAACTGCATTCCTCCAATCAGTGCATAGCGCTCCTGCCTGCTCCCCGTGTATTACACACTCACATACACAATTCCGTGCAACTACATTCCTCCAATCAGTGCATAGCGCTCCTGCCTGCTCCCCGTGTATTACACACACACACACACACTCACACACACACACACACATACACAATTCCGTGCAACTGCATTCCTCCAATCAGTGCATAGCGCTCCTGCCTGCTCCCCTTGTATTACACACACTCACACACACACAATTCCGTGCAACTACATTCCTCCAATCAGTGCATAGCGCTCCTGCCTGCTCCCCGTGTATTACACACACACACACACTCACACACACACACACACATACACAATTCCGTGCAACTGCATTCCTCCAATCAGTGCATAGCGCTCCTGCCTGCTCCCCTTGTATTACACACACTCACACACACACAATTCCGTGCAACTACATTCCTCCAATCAGTACATAGCGCTCCTGCCTGCTCCCCGTGTATTACACACACACACACACACACAATTCCATGCAACTACATTCCTCCAATCAGTGCATAGCGCTCCTGCCTGCTCCCCGTGTATTACACACACACACACACAATTCCATGCAACTACATTCCTCCAATCAGTGCATAGCGCTCCTGCCTGCTCCCCGTGTATTACACACTCACACACACACAATTCCGTGCAACTACATTCCTCCAATCAGTGCATAGCGCTCCTGCCTGCTCCCCGTGTATTACACACACACACACACACACAATTCCGTGCAACTACATTCCTCCAATCAGTGCATAGCGCTCCTGCCTGCTCCCCGTGTATTACACACTCACACACACACACACAATTCCGTGCAACTACATTCCTCCAATCAGTGCATAGCGCTCCTGCCTGCTCCCCGTGTATTACACACACACACACACACACACACACAATTCCGTGCAACTACATTCCTCCAATCAGTGCATAGCGCTCCTGCCTGCTCCCCGTGTATTACACACACACACACACACAATTCCGTGCAACTACATTCCTCCAATCAGTGCATAGCGCTCCTGCCTGCTCCCCGTGTATTACACACTCACACATACACAATTCCGTGCAACTACATTCCTCCAATCAGTGCATAGCGCTCCTGCCTGCTCCCCGTGTATTACACACTCACACACACACACACAATTCCGTGCAACTACATTCCTCCAATCAGTGCATAGCGCTCCTGCCTGCTCCCCGTGTATTACACACACACACACAATTCCGTGCAACTACATTCCTCCAATCAGTGCATAGCGCTCCTGCCTGCTCCCCGTGTATTACACACACACACACACACAATTCCGTGCAACTACATTCCTCCAATCAGTGCATAGCGCTCCTGCCTGCTCCCCGTGTATTACACACACACACATACACAATTCCGTGCAACTACATTCCTCCAATCAGTGCATAGCGCTCCTGCCTGCTCCCCGTGTATTACACACTCACACATACACAATTCCGTGCAACTGCATTCCTCCAATCAGTGCATAGCGCTCCTGCCTGCTCCCCGTGTATTACACACTCACACATACACAATTCCGTGCAACTGCATTCCTCCAATCAGTGCATAGCGCTCCTGCCTGCTCCCCGTGTATTACACACTCACACATACACAATTCCGTGCAACTGCATTCCTCCAATCAGTGCATAGCGCTCCTGCCTACTCCCCGTGTATCACACTCTCACTCACACACACACACACACACAATTCCGTGCAACTACATTCCGCCAATCAGTGCATAGCGCTCCTGCCTGCTCCCCGTGTATTAAACTCACACACACACACACAATTCCGTGCAACTACATTCCTCCAATCAGTGCATAGCGCTCCTGCCTGCTCCCCGTATATCACACACTCACACACACACACACACAATTCCGTGCAACTGCATTCCTCCAATCAGGGCATAACACTCCTGCCTGCTCCCCGTGTATTACACACTCACACACACACACACACACACACACACACACACAAAATTCCATGCAACTACATTCCTCCAATAAGTGCATAGCGCTCCTGTCTGCTCCCCGTGTATTACGCACACACACACACAATTCTGTACACCTGCATTCCTCCAGTCAGTACATAGCGCTCCTGCTGCTCCCCATGTATTACACACTCACACACAATTCCGTGCAACTGTATTCCTCCAATAAGTGCATAGCGCTCCTGCCTGCTCCCCTTGTATTACACACTCACACACACACACACAATTCCGTGCAACTACATTCCTCCAATAAGTGCATAGCGCCCCTGCCTGCTCCCCATGTATTTTACACACACACACACACACACACACACACACACACACACACACACACACACACACACAATTCTGTGCAACTGCATTCCTCCAATCAGTGCATAGTGTAGCGCTCTTTCCTGTCCCTGTGTATTAAGCTGGGTACACACCTAAAGATGGGTGTGGTATGGAAGGTAGACAGTAACTAGGTCGACAGTGTCTAGGTCGACCACTATTGGTCGACAGTGTCTAGGTCGACAGGGTCTTTAGGTCGACAGGTCAAAAGGTCAACATGAGTTTTTTAATGTTTTTTTGGTGTCGTTTTCTTCGTAGAGTGACCGGGAACCCAATTAGTGCACGGTGTCCCCTCGCATGGCTCGGCACAGATTACCGTTCCAATCGTAGTCCGCGTGGATCGTTAAGTATGAAAAGGTTAAAAAAAAAAAAAAAATCGTGAAAAACTCATGTCGACCTTTTGACCTGTCGACCTAGAGACCCTGTCGATCTAGAAACCCTGTCGACCTACTTACTGTCGACCAACAGTGGTCGACCTAGATAGTGTCGACCTACTTACTGTGGACCTAGAGACCGGATCCCCCTGTCCAATCTGTGTGGTGGGAACATATATCTGGTAATGTATGGGTGCAAATTACAATCAACCATTTGTTCTCAAATGCTGGAAAATGCACAAAAACGATTGTTTGGATACATTTGTTAAATTAAATGGATTTAACCAATTTGTGTGGACGACCGTTGTCTGTTTTCCAGCGTCTGTGCCGGACGTGAGCACTGGACCCGGAAGCTGCGCTGGAGCCACTGCAGACGTCAGGACTAGGTAAGTGGCCGCTGGGCCATCTGGGAGATTAGGTGGAGGTGTTTATAGTATGAATTATTACCTGGATGGTGAATGTCAGAGGCCTGTATCTGCTTGCCTGCCTCACACACCTTTGTTATCACACACAGAGCCCATAATAAGATAAAGACTGCAATGTCAGGCTGCGGACTCACTGCCTCCACATCTGGAAGCAGCGTCTCTCCCATCTGCACACAGCAATCCCACTTCTCTTACTGACGGCCAGATCAAGACTCATTTCTTTATGGGGAATAATAATGCTCCGCGTCAGGCGGTTTTCAAGGTGACTGGTTTATACAGGGAGGCAGCTTGAGATAACATCTGAACACAGATGTGAGCCGTCCATACGTGATGAGGAGCAGGAGGTGAGAGTGACACGATAATAGATCCCTCTGCTAGTGATTACCGGGTGATCTAAACAGCTCTAATTGGCTCAGGCAACACCGTCTTTCAAATAATCTGCACTCCTGGCCCGGCCACATTCCCTGCTGGTGCTGTAATAGCAGTGACGCTACGCGCGTGCGGTCTCGCTGCCTGACGTGACAGCGGTAACACGGATTAAACGGGCGATGCTCGGAGGTGATACACAAAGCGCAGACAGTTTGCTCATTTATTGGGCTGTAGAATATTCTTTTGCAGCGTTATACTGTACATTTACCTACAAATACACACTGGTTATATCCACATTCCGTCAGCGCGGGAAGATGCGAGTTCCCAGGGTGCAGTAAATGTCCTTCTGCAAACATCTCCGCAGGATGATTTAGGTCTATGTACTTAAGGGCCTCATACACTAGGACGATAATGCCCGATTTCATCCGATTTGCGGCATTCGGACCGATATATCGGATGAAATCAGGCATTTTGGAGGTGTTTCCGATCTGATGCGCGTTCCCGTGAGCATCGTAACGGATCCTCCAGATTGAATGTGCTGCACATTCAATCTGAACCAACCCCGCAGGCATGGCTGGGATCGCCCAGGATCGCCCAAGATACATCGTATGCAAAAGGACAGCATACGATGTATCTTGGGCGATCCTGCCGCCTGGGAGGCTGCCGGAGGTGATCGCCCGCGACATGTCAAACGGACATGTCGCGTAAGTATATGGGGCCCTTAAGCCTTGGAGAGAGATAAAGTGGACGGTGATAAAGTACCAGAGAATCAGCTCCCAACTGTCATTTTTCAAACACAGCCTGTAAGACGACGAGCTGATTGGCTGGTCCTTTACTGTAATCTCCGTTCACTTTATATCTCTCCAAAGCTTAGTACATAGACCCCTTACTCTCCAGCAGGTGCAGGTTCCACATTTTGGGAGATTGTGCAAGATACAGCATTTACGTCCCTATAGATTGTAAGCTCTTATGAGCAGGGCCCTCTCCCGTTGTCTTTTCTACATAATTGTGATAAATGCTCACTGTATTATTTACGCAGCTATGGGAATCTATATATTGTCTGTAACAGTCTGTACATATATATCTTGCCGGTTTTATCCCCATGTACAGGGTTGCGGAACCCTAATCGCGCCATAGAAATAAAAGATGATAATAATACATTACACTAAAATAACTAAACCATAATGTACACATCACGCAGTGCAGACATAGGGGGCTATGTACTAAGTTCCGAGATTACGGAATTGGCGGGATTTTGGTGAATTCGCTGCTAAATGTAAACATCACTTAGTTATAAGACAGAAAGTGGCCGTATATCTGCTTCCCAACTGCAATGTGTTTCTCAATGAGAGACCCGATCACTGCGCCAGAGGGTTATGTTTACTATGTGCAGAGACGGAATAAATGCTTAGCATGTGCTCTCGTAAAAAAGGATCAAAATTATAGTATACTAAGTGGCAAATAAATATTTAACGATTGTGGTATGGCAGCACGGTAATTACCCTGTAATATATGGCCTCACAATGCCCCCATACAGCATGGTATGCCTCATGGTCTTATAATGCCCATATATCTCCTCATAGTGCCACTCTACTGACACACAGTGTCCCTTATTGCCTCATAGTGCCACCCTACTGACACACAGTGTCCCCATATTGCCTCAGTGCCACCCTATTACCACACAGTGTCCCTTATTGCCTCATAGTGACACCCTACTGACACAGTGTCCCTTATTGCCTCATAGTGCCACTCTACTGACACAGTGTCCCTTATTGCCTCATAGTGCCACTCTACTGACACACAGTGTCCCTATATTGCCTCATAGTGCCACTCTACTGACACACAGTGTCCCTATATTGCCTCATAGTGCCACTCTACTGCCACACAATGTCCCCATATTGCCTCACAGTGCCCCCTACTGCCTCCCAATGTCCCCATATTGCCTCATAGTGCCACTCTACTGCCACACAATATCCCCATATTGCCTCATAGTGCCACTCTACTGCCACACAATATCCCCATATTGCCTCATAGTGCCACTCTACTGCCACACAATGTCCCCATATTGCCTCACAGTGCCCCCTACTGCCTCCCAATGTCCCCATATTGCCTCATAGTGCCACTCTACTGCCACACATTGCCCCCATATTGCCTCATAGTGCCCCCATACTGCCTCCCAATGTCCCCATATTGTCTCACAGTGCTCCTTACTGCCTCCCAATGTCCCCATAATGCCTCATAGTGCCCCCCTACTGCCTCCTAATGTCCACATATTGTCTCATAGTGCCCACCTACTGCCACACAATGTCCCCATATTGTCTCACAGTGCCTCCCTACTGCCTCCCAATGTCCCCATATTTTCTCATAGTGCCCCCCTACTGCCACACAATGTCCCCATATTGCCTCATAATGCCCCCCTACTGCCTCCCAATGTCCTCATATTGTCTCATAGTGCCCCTCTACTGCCACACAATGTCCCCATATTGTCTCATAATGCCTCCTACTGCCACACAATGTCCCCATATTGCCTCATAGTGCCCCTCTACTGCCACACAGTGTCCCCATATTGCCTCATAGTGCCCCTCTACTGCCACCCAATGTCCCCATATTGCCTCATAATGCCTCCTACTGCCACACAATGTCCCCAAATTGCCTCTTAGTGCCACTCTACTGCCACACAATGTCCCCATATTGTCTCATAATGCCTCCTACTGCCACACAATGTCCCCATATTGCCTCATAGTGCCCCTCTACTGCCACACAGTGTCCCCATATTGCCTCATAGTGCCTTTCTACTGCCACACAATGTCCCCATATTGCCTCATAATGCCACTCTACTGCCTCCCAATATCCCCATATTGCCTCATAGTGCCACTCTACTGCCACACAGTGTCCCCATATTGCCTCATAGTGCCACCCTACTGCCACACAATGTCCCCATATTGCCTCATAGTGCTACTCAACTGCCACACAATGTCCCCATATTGTCTCATAATGCTTCCTACTGCCACACAATGTCCCCATATTGTCTCATAGTGCCCCCCTACTGCCTCCCAATGTCCCCATATTGTCTCATAGTGCCCCTCTACTGCCACACAATGTCCCCATATTGCCTCATAGTGCCACTCTACTGCCACACAATTTCCCCATATTGTCTCATAGTGCCCCCCTACTGCCACACAATGTCCCCATATTGCCTCATAGTGCCCCTCTACTGCCACACAATGTCCCCATATTGTCTCATAATGCCTCCTACTGCCACACAATGTCCCCATATTGTCTCATAGTGTCCCTCTACTGCCACACAGTCTCCCCATATTGCCTCATAGTGCCCCTCTACTGCCACATAATGTCCCCATATTGCCTCATAATGCCTCCTACTGCCACACAATGTCCCCATATTGCCTCATAGTGCCACTCTACTGCCACACAATGTCCCCATATTGTCTCATAATGCCTCCTACTGCCACACAATGTCCCCATATTGTCTCATAGTGCCACCCTACTGCCTCCCAATGTCCCCATATTGTCTCATAGTGCCCCCTACTGCCTACCAACGTCCCCATATTGCCTCATAGTGCCACTTTACTGCCACACAATGTCCCCATATTGTCTCATAGTGCCCCCCTACTGCCACACAATGTCCCCATATTGCCTCATAGTGCCCCTCTACTGCCACACAATGTCCCCATATTGTCTCATAATGCCTCCTACTGCCACACAATGTCCCCATATTGCCTCATAGTGCCCCTCTACTGCCACACAATGTCCCCATATTTCCTCATAATGCCTCCTACTGCCACACAATGTCCCCATTTTGCCTCATAGTGCCACTCTACTGCCACACAGTGTCCCCATATTGTCTCATAATGCCTCCTACTGCCACACAATGTCCCCATATTGTCTCATAGTGCCCCCCTACTGTCTCCCAATGTCCCCATATTGTCTCATAGTGCCCCCTACTGCCTCCCCATGTCCCCATATTGCCTCATAGTGCCACTCTACTGCCACACAATGTCACCATATTCTCTCATAGTGCCCCCCTACTGCCACACAATGTCCCCATATTGTCTCATAGTGCCCCCCTACTGCCACACAATGTCACCATATTGTCTCATAGTGCCCCCCTACTGCCACACAATGTCCCCATATTGTCTCATAGTGCCCCCCTACTGCCACACAATGTCCCCATATTGTCTCATAGTGCCCCTCTACTGCCACACAATGTCCCCATATTGTCTCATAATGCCTCCTACTGCCACACAATGTCCCCATATTGTCTCATAGTGCCCCCCTACTGCCTCCCAATGTCACCATATTGTCTCATAGTGCCCCCTACTGCCTCCCCATGTCCCCATATTGCCTCATAGTGCCACTCTACTGCCACACAATGTCACCATATGGTCTCATAGTGCCCCCCTACTGCCACACAATGTCCCCATATTGTCTCATAGTGCCCCCCTACTGCCACACAATGTCCCCATATTGTCTCATAGTGCCCCCCTACTGCCACACAATGTCCCCATATTGTCTCATAGTGCCCCCCTACTGCCACACAATGTCCCCATATTGTCTCATAGTGCCCCTCTACTGCTACACAATGTCCCCATATTGTCTCATAATGCCTCCTACTGCCACACAATGTCCCCATATTTCCTCATAGTGCCACTCTACTGCCACACAATGTCCCCATATTGTCTCATAATGCCTCCTACTGCCACACAATGTCCCCATATTGTCTCATAGTGCCCCCCTACTGCCTCCCAATGTCCCCATATTGCCTCATAGTGCACTCTATTGCCTCCCAATGTCCCCATATTGTCTCACAGTGCCACCCTATTGCCACACAATGTCCCCATATTGCCTCATAGTGCCACTCTACTGCCACACAATGTCCCCATATTGCCTCATAGTGCCACTCTACTGCCACACAATGTCCCCATATTGTCTCATAGTGCCCCCCTACTGCCACACAATGTCCCCATATTGTCTCATAGTGCCACTCTACTGCCACACAATGTCCCCATATTTCCTCATAGTTGCCACTCTACTGCCACACAATGTCCCCATATTTCCTCATAGTGCCACTCTACTGCCACACAATGTCCCCATATTGCCTCATAGTGCCACTCTACTGCCTCCCAATGTCCCCATATTGTCTCATAGTGCCACTCTACTGCCACACAATGGCCCTCATTCCGAGTTGTTCGCTCGCTAGCTGATTTTAGCAGCATTGCACACGCTAGGCCGCCGCCCTCTGGGAGTGAATCTTATTTTAGCAGAATAGCGAACGAAAGATTAGCAGATTTGCTACTACATAATTCTAAGCTGTTTCTCAGTAGCTCCGGACCTACTCACGAATAGCGATCAGTTCAGTCAGTTTCGTTCCTGGTTTGACGTCACAAACACGCCCTGCGTTCGTCCAGCCACTCCTCCGTTTCTCCAGCCACTCCCGCGTTTTTCCCTGGCACGCCTGCGTTTTTCCGCAAACGCGTGAAAACGCTGAGTTTCCGCCCAGAAACAGCCACTTCCTGTCAATCACACTACGAACACTTCAGCGTGGAAAAAACGTTGTTCGCTCGTGAGTAAATCTACTAAGTTCTTAGTAAAATTACTAAGCGCATGCGCTCTGCGTACCATGCGCATTTTCCACCTATTCGCAGCGTAGCGAAAATCGGCATCGAGCGAACAACTCGGAATGACCACCAATGTCCCCATATTTCCTCATAATGACAACCTATTCTCTCATAGGGTCTCCATATTGCCTCATAATGGCCTATATGTATTAAGCCTTAACAAGAGATAAAGTGGAGACAAATAAAGAGATAAAGTACCAGCCAATCAGCTCCTGTCATTTTTCAAACAGCCTCTGACATGGCAGTTAGGAAGCTAATTGGCTGGTACTTTATCACTCTTTATCCGTCTGCACTTAATCTCTTGTTAAGGCTTAATACACTTTATGCCTATACCCTTATACTACATAACAAGGTCCCCCATACTGCCTCACAATCGGTATCAAAATGCATGAAAACCTCTGAAACCGGCTCGCCACATGCATTAAAAAGGGTCCACAGCAGATATCAGAGAATTACTGTGGACCCGCAGCACAGGGCACAGCAGGCCCCATAGGCTATGATGTGCCTCTATGCATCACGCAGGGTTCACGCAGGCGCACAAGCCTCCAGTGGAAGAAGGACGGCGGCAGAGGGATCCAGGAGGATCCCTGATCGCAAGGCAAGCAGCGTGACTGAGGGACCATTCGCCGTTTGTAGACGGCGAATGCTACTGCAGTCAAGCTCCGAAAATATTGTATTTTCAGAGCTTGATGAATGTAACTACGTGTGTGCCAGGTGTGCCTGGCACACAGCGCAGTTGCCCTGAGGGCGCAACGGCCAGCGGCTTGTAATGAGTCAAATTGACTCATTACAAGCCGCCTCTGTTGTGTGCGCATCGCTGGAGAAGCCGGTCCGGAGGTAGGGGAGGAGAGCAGCAGCGCCGGAGGCAGCAGAGAAGGAGGAGGGAGGGGGACTTGAGCCGCAGCAGCGCTATGTAATTGGTAGAGGCGCCGCTGCAGCAGTCCCCTCTCCTTCTGTATTCGCTGCCCGGCGCTGCTGTGAATGCTGGGATGTGGATCCTTCATCCCAGCATTCACAGCGTCGGCGGGCAGCCAATGCGGAAGGAGAGGGACTGCTGCAGCGGCGCCTCTACCAATTACATAGCGCTGCTGCGGCTCCAGTACCCCTCCCTCCTCCTCCCCTGCCCGGGATCTGCCAGCACAGAGGAGCCTGACAGCCAGCGGGGAGAGATGGTAAGTATCTCTCTATCTGTCTCTCTCTCTCTATCTATTTATCTATTCTGGCTGCCGTAATGTGTAAAAAAGGGACGCTGTCTGCCGTAATGTGTAAAAAGGGAATTCTGTCTGCCGTAATGTGTAAAAAGGGGACGATGTCTGCCGTAATGTGTAAATGGGGACGATGTCTGCTGTAATGTGTAAAAAAGGGGACGCTGTCTGCCGTAATGAGTAAAAAGGGGGACGATGTCTGCCGTAATGTGTAAAAAGGGGACGCTGTCTGCCGTAATGTGTAAAAAGGGGGACGCTGTCTGCCGTAATGTGTAAAAAGGGGGACGCTGTCTGCCGTAATGTGTAAAAAGGGGGACGCTGTCTGCCGTAATGTGTAAAAAGGGGGACGCTGTCTGCCGTGATGTGTAAAAAGGGGGACGTTGTCTGCCGTAATGTGTAAAAAAGGGGGACGCTGTCTGCCGTAATGTGTAAAAAGGGTCACGCTGTCTGCCGTAATGTGTAAAAGGGGGATGCTGTCTGCCGTACTGTGTAAAAAGGGGGACGCTGTCTGCCGTAATGTGTAAAAAGGGGACGCTGTCTGCCGTAATGTGTAAAAGGTGGACGCTGTCTGCCGTAATGTGTAAAAGGGGGCGCTGTCCGCCGTAATGTGTAAAAGGGGGACGCTGTCTGCTGTATTGTGTAAAAAGGGGGACTCTGTCTGCCGTACTGTGTAAAAAGGGGGACGCTGTCTGCCGTAATGTGTAAAAAGGGGACGCTGTCTGCCGTAATGTGTAAAAAAGGGACGCTGTCTGCCATAATGTGTAAAAAGGGGGACGCTGTCTGCCGTAATGTGTAAAAAGGGAATTCTGTCTGCCGTAATGTGTAAAAAGGGGACGATGTCTGCCGTAATGTGTAAATGGGGACGATGTCTGCCGTAATGTGTAAAAAAGGGGACGCTGTCTGCCATAATGAGTAAAAAGGGGGCCGATGTCTGCCGTAATGTGTAAAAAGGGGACTCTGTCTGCCGTAATGTGTAAAAAAGGGGACGCTGTCTGCCGTAATGTGTAAAAGGGGCTCTACCTGGTGTAGTGGCGCTACTGTGCAGCGTAATTTGAATGGAGACTACTGTGCCCCTTCCCCATAAAGCCACGCCCCTATATATTTTTTGCGCGCCTGTGGCACGCACTGCCCCTATCTTGCATGGGGGGGTGGGGCGCCAATGCCGTTTCTTGCACACAGCGCTAAAATGCCTAGTTACGGCACTGGTAAGCAGGAGATACTGTATCTGACACCTTCTGCGTTGCCTTCATGGTGAATTAATTAATTTTTACAAAAGTAGGTGGATCTCTCACCATTAAAGGGTTGTTCAGACTTTTACTGATTGGTTTTACTTGGTCTCCCAAAACCTTACAATATTTAGAAATCCAAATCCTAGATGAAACAGAAGCTATAGTAGATTGCAATTATTTCCCTCTACTAACCAAATATGGTGAAGTAGCCATATTGTGGATGAACTTCAGATCTCGAGGCTGGGTTGTATCGCGGCTGGAAAAAATTATGTGTATGACTACAATATTGTAAAAATCCCAAACTATACCATAGTACCTCATACTCATTAATGTATGCTATGTCGTGATTTCAGTCTTCATGTGAAAGAACAAGAGCCGGGGAATGTATGACCAATTAAAGACTCTTAATTTCCTCATCCAAATAAACTGTGGGCAGGACAAGAAATTACCAATCTCACGGCCTCGTGTGGATTTCTAAACCAGAAACGCCCACTGATAATGACACTCGGAGAGGCACCAAAGACCCCTTTCATGCGCGTTGGATGAAATAGGAACCCTCACAGGAGAAATAATCCTCCCATCTAGACAACATTGGGAGTAGCTAAATTAGTCCCAGATTTGAACTGTAATTATTGGCATAACCAAGGAGTTGCCAAGATACAGTTGTATTTGAAAATATTAACCCAAATGTCCATTCCAACATCCAAGACAAACACCGGATTCCCACGCAAGGCTGAATTCCTCCAAGTGAGACATTGGCTACAAAGTCATAGTAAAAATTATTCCTCAATAAAATCACCCCCATCCCATTTACTCAAGTCTAAAAATCACAATGGAATCACAACAATGGTATATAGATGCCTACTCTCCCCCATTGCACACAAGGTACAAGCAGTACAGAAGACAGATCTACAGACCATGGCTGTTCACAGTGGGAAGTAATGTTTAGCAATTGCAATTGAATGTCAAATATAGCAACCACTGAATACAGTCATAGCTCCCATCTGACCCCGAGCCGGATCCAGAGAAGGACTTCCTCCAAGTATTGCTGAGGATATTTCAACTGACCTATTAGGTGCCAGGGTCCATCCATGAGCCCAGTAGCAGGTAGCCTTCTACCATGTTTCCTGGAGGTTCCCCTCACATAATACGCCCAGGCCATATGCACTGGCCCACACTGGAGAGACAGGAGCCCCCCACCACTGTCCAAGATCATAGCTAAGATCCTAAAAGTTCATATGGAGACAATGCTGATAAAGAAGTAAACATACGACTATTTGTGTAGCACACAGTACAGTACCTCACCTCTACCTGTATTTGCACTGCGCACGCTCAGGACGACTATAATTGCACTGCGCACGCTCAGGACTCCTCTAATTGCACTGCGCACGCTCAGGGTGCCTATAACTGCACTGCGGATGTGGAGAATGGGGTGCAGTTAATTTGCCGGCTGTCGGGATGCCGCCAGTCAGGATACCGACGACGGAATCCCGACAGCAAGGGGCATATCTACGGAGGAGGGGACCATGTGTGCAGTCTCCGCGTGTGGGCCCCGTCCTCCTCCTCCGTAGCTGGCAGCGCAGATATGCTCTGAGCACTAGAGAGACTCTGACACAGTGCCAGAGACAACAGCGCTTGTGCATGTGTCTGGGAAAATGGCACAGCGGCCATTTTTCTGGAGATCTGCACAAGTGCTTTAGACTCTGGCACAGTGCCAGAGTCTCTCTAGTGCTCAGAGCATATCTGCGCTGCCAGCTACGGAGGAGGAGGAGGGGGCCCACAAGGGGAGACGCCGAAGGACACCAGAAAGGAAAGTATAGATGAAATGGGTGCGGTGTGTGCGGTGTGGGCCCCCTCTGGACTCAGGGGCCCGTGTGCACCACACACACACTGCACCCATTATAGATACGCCACTGCCAACAGCCGGAATCGTAGCGCACAGGGGCTATTCTCGTGGGTGTCCACGATACCCATTAAGTGGGAAGAGAACCAGTGGCAAGCGTAGCAAGCCACCGAGCCTGCAGTGTGGCAAAAGCAGCGAGCCCGCAAGGGGACTCTTTGCGCTCACCCCGCTGCCGGCATACTGGCGGCCAGGATGACGTTGTTGGTATACTGACGCCGGTAAATCATACTGATCCCCTGAGAATGCCTATAATTGCACTGTGCACGCTCAGGATACCTATAATTGCACTGTGCTCGCTCAGGATACCTATAATTGCACTGTGCACGCTCAGGATACCTATAATTGCACTGTGCACGCTCAGGATACCTATAATTGCACTGTGCACGCTCAGGATACCTATAATTGCACTGTGCACGCTCAGGATACCTATAATTGCACTGTGCGCGCTCAGGATACCTATAATTGCACTGTGCGCGCTCAGGATACCTATAATTGCACTGTGCACGCTCAGGATACCTATAATTGCACTGTGCACGCTCAGGATACCTATAATTGCACTGTGCACGCTCAGGATACCTATAATTGCACTGTGCACGCTCAGGATACCTATAATTGCACTGTGCACGCTCAGGATACCTATAATTGCACTGTGCACGCTCAGGATACCTATAATTGCACTGTGCTCGCTCAGGATGGGATTGGATGTAAAATATGCCAGGGCAGCCTCAGGGCCTGCTTCAGAAATGGACGCAAATGCTGTCGCAGCTCCGATTCAGTATGCAGCGACTGTGCAAAAATATGCAAATGTCGCAGGCGCTGGGATTTATATTAAGACACGTAATGGAGGCGCCTGAGATCCACACAACCATTGGATGCACATAGGTCTATAACAGCACGACACGCAAACGAAAAGGACACGGAACGCCAATATTTGAGTCGCCATTTCCCGATACCTCCCAGAAACCTGTCACTCACACTGGGTAGTGGCAAAAATACGTCCCACAGTGTACAACATTGACATTGCGTCCAACCGTGACCCAGGTTCTCTGTTTGCAAGACTCCCATCTGCAGCCAGGAAAGACGTGAGCTGAACAACAGCAGTACCGGTAGCAGTGGGCTGCGGGCTTCTATTTCGGTGCTTCTTAGGCCTTCATGTCTTTTTTTGTGTGTGTGTGGTGTGTGTGTGTGTGTGTGTGTGTGTGTCTGTGTGTGTGTGTGTGTATGTGTGCGTGTGTGTGTGTGTGTGTGTGTGTGTGTGTGTGTGTGTGTTCTTCATGGTTGTGCGGTGATATGGAAAGGAAAAAAATATTGTGTGCGCTGCGTTGGCTCAGGTGTTGCCAGGTAAGTTCTGGAGTAACTCACCTAATAGATGTTGGTGATACTATGGTTTCACACTCAGTTCTTTGGAGTGATGTACGCTCAAGGCTATTTTTTGGGTCGAAACGCTCCGGAACGCCGTTCCTGAAGGTGTTCTGAAAAATGACATCACCTGGAACGGCGTTCCGGAATGTTCTGGCCGCTGTGCCAGCAAAGTTTGGGAGGGCGGGTGCGGGCTGTGAAGAAGCATACCACAAGCCTCTGCAGCTCTGATTGACAGGCGGAGGTGTTCGCATGGCGTGAGGGGGCATCGTGGTGGTGTTTAAGGAGAGTCGCAGCGGCGTTGGGGGGGGGAGGGGGAGGTCCAGACAACGCAGGCGTTTCCGGACCATTTGCGGGGTGGGCAGTGGCAACCTAAAAGATAGCGGACTGCCGTCTGCCGTAGCAGTTAGGCTGCGCAGGTAGAGGGTAACCCTAAACATGCGAATGCATTGTCGTCGTGCGATGCTTTGTCAGGTTTGCGGGGGCGCAGGGACCAGCACGCGGGGTGAACTTGCCCTGTGCTGGGTGTCGCCCCTCATGTCCGTGTAATGGATTGTAGATGTGGATCTACGATCCATGCTGAATTAGGCCCTTAAGTCCTGACACAGAGGAGCAGGAACCGGCTGCGTTGCAGGTAACAAGTTGCCGGCTGCTGCACAGCGTGGAGGTCCTGTGAGGAAAATATAATCACTGAATAAGTCACATTATGTTTTGGGTACCCCCCTAACCCCCTAAACCATGTCACTCCAGACAACTGCCCACATTCTCTTGCGTTAGCGCACGTCCTGGCAAAGGGGATTCTACACTCCTTTATTTTGCAATAAAATTACATTTTATGGCAAGCGAAGGGTCAAAAAAAGAAAAAAAACTTATTTGGAAAACCCATGACAGAATAACAGGGTATACAGTAAGTGATGATGCACAGGAATCTAGAACGCAGTTTACAGTAGTTAGCGTACACCATCTAGAAAGGTTTTAGTTTGTGCTGTCTCAATGTGATATGTATAAAGCCAGCAGCGTAACACCTTCTGCATATATATTTTTATGCCGTGTTCGCTGTAAAAGTGCTGTGGAATGTCACTTGGCTGCGGATCGGCATTACACATGTTTGAGCTGCGCTGACCCAGGGCCAGTAATTAGAAAGGAGAGAGAGAGGAATCAGAGCTGGAAGAGAGACAGCGCAGCGGTTCTGTCCTGTCCTGTATTCCAGCCTGCTGCATATAAAAACGCCTATCTGAAAACGAGATTGACTTATTACGATAGCAATAAAGCGTTATCACATGCGCCCGGACAAATTCTTGGTTCGAACAATTCCAGGACTCGGCCTTCATACACTATGGCTCACAATTCCAAGACTCGGTCCTTCATAAACTATGGCTCACAATTCCAAGACCTGGCATTCATACACTATGGCTCACAATTCCAAGACTCGGCCTTCATACACTATGGCTCACAATTCCAAGACTCGGTCCTTCATAAACTATGGCTCACAATTCCAAGACCTGGCCTTCATACACTATGGCTCACAATTCCAAGACTCGGCCTTCATACACTATGGCTCACAATTCCAAGACTCGGCCTTCATACACTATGGCTCACAATTCCAAGACTCGGTCCTTCATAAACTATGGCTCACAATTCCAAGACTCGGTCCTTCATAAACTATGGCTCACAGTTCCAAGACTCGGCCTTCATACACTATGGCTCACAATTCCAAGACTCGGCCTTCACGGGCGGTTATTTGGCAGCTCAGCAACGTATGACATTATTACATATCTGTGTGTATTTTGCCAAGACCGTCATAGCGAGGGGTACACTCACAATATACTGTATAATCTAAACATAATTTATTCTCACCATTCACAGTCTTTATAAGATGGTCATTTGGGCCCAATTACGAGATTTCTGTAAGACGCAGCGGCAGTGAAATCACCGGCCACCTCTGAATCCGCCCCTTTGACCACGTATTATTGCTAAAATCTGTAAGAAATCATGTAAGAGGTCAATGCCAAGTATATGTAACAAAAACTTCTTTATATGCCCTACTGATTACCATACCACCAATGAGCTTACTTTATCAATGTGTTACATTTCCTTTTAAGGGAAAATTCAATTGTGTTGCCTGTATCTCCATGGCACCAATTTTTATCTGACACTCTTATCAAAGGGCAAAAACCAGGCTTGCCAAATCAAAAAGTCTTTAAAGTCGAAAAGTCGAAAAGTAGGATACGATGACATAAAAGATTTAACGATGGCTTGGTGAGGGTGTTAAATCCCTGCTGAAATACTTGGTATATAATGCAAAGGTGGATATTGCATCACAGGTCTGCAATGTAAGGAGAGCACAAAACAAGTGGCGTAAAGGTCAAAGAAGTGACGTCTGTTGTTTTTGTCGTGGAAGGCAGCATGGAGGGACATTGGGCCATTGTCATGGTGAAACTGGCAGGGAAGGGGCTACCTTCCCACCTCACCAGGTAAGCTGAGAAGCTGATAACAGAACAGGGATGGTGGCAGCACCGCCTCAATACTGATTACATCAGAGATACTCATTACATAGGGGTTTTCGCTCTTCGATACATCCGCCCCTTTAGTCTCTGTCTCTCTTTTCAAATCATCCTTTGGGTGGTCTGCAGGAGGAGAAGTCAGGCCAAACCCACAGGGATATGAATGTTGGTACAGATTCCAAAGTTCCTATCAGAAGTGCAGTGATAGGGGACAGAGCGGTTAGGCTACATGGCATGGGAATATTACTGCCTTCATCTCTTTGGTGTCACCCCTAGAGGTCCATGGTGGGAGTTGAATGTTACTTGGAGCCTGCCTGAGTGAGGTCTCACCTTGTTAGCTAGGCAACACCTATTACATAGAGAACAAGTTGGAATAACAATGAGTGCAGACAGTGCAGTACCGACGGTGTGCTTGGCTACAGAGAGGGCGAGGCAGTGCTTAGGGTGCTGCCAGCTCATTCGTCTGGACGTGGGCACACTCAGCTCTGGCTGTAGGACACTGGGCACCCTGAATGATGCTGTGGTCCTATCACTCTGCTACCTCCAGTACTGTTCTTACTGATCCCACTACACCTCCAGCACTGTTCTTGCTGCTTCCACTACACCTCCAGCACTGTACTTACTGCTCCCACTACACCTCCTGCACTGTTCTTACTGCTACCACTACACATCCTGCACTGTTCTTACTGCTACCACTACACATTCTGCACTGTTCTTACTGCTCCCACTACACCTCCTGCACTGTTCTTGCTGCTTCCACTACACCTCCTGCACTGTTCTTGCTGCTCCCACTACACCTCCAGCACTGTTCTTACTGCTCCCACTACACCTACTGCATGGTCTTACTGCTTCCACTACACCTCCTGCACTGTTCTTACTGCTCCCACTACACCTCCTGCACTTTTCTTGCTGCTCCCACTACACCTCCTGCACTGTTCTTACTGCTCCCACTACACCTCCTGCACTGTTCTTGCTGCTCCCACTACACCTCCTGCACTGTTCTTGCTGCTCCCACTACACCTCCTGCACTGTTCTTACTGCTCCCACTACACCTCCTGCACTGTTCTTACTGCTCCCACTACACATCCTGCACTGTTCTTACTGCTCCCACTACACCTCCTGCACTGTTTTTGCTGCTCCCACTACACCTCTAGAACTGTTCTTGCTGCTCCCACTACACCTCCAGCACTTTTCTTGCTGCTCCCACTACACCTCCAGCACTGTTCTTGCTGCTTCCACTACACCTCCTGCACTGTTCTTGCTGCTCCCACTACACCTCCTGCACTGTTCTTACTGCGCCCACTACACCTCCAGCACTGTTCTTACTGCTCCCACTACACCTCCTGCACTGTTCTTAGTGCTCCCACTACACCTCCTGCACTGTTCATGCTGCTCCCACTACACCTCCTGCACTGTTCTTGTTGCTTCCACTACACCTCCTGCACTGTTCTTACTGCTCCCACTACACCTCCTGCACTGTTCTTACTGCTCCCACTACACCTCCAGCACTGTTCTTGCTGCTTCCACTACACCTCCTGCACTGTTCTTACTGCTCCCACTACACCTCCAGCACTGTTCTTACTGCTCCCACTACACATCCTGCACTGTTCTTACTGCTCCCACTACACCTCCTGCACTGTTCTTACTGCTCCCACTACACCTCCTGCACTGTTCATGCTGCTCCCACTACACCTCCTGCACTGTTCTTGCTGCTTCCACTACACCTCCTGCACTGTACTTACTGCTCCCACTACACCTCCTGCACTGTTCTTACTGCTCCCACTACACCTCCTGCACTGTTCTTACTGCTCCCACTACACCTCCTGCACTGTTCATGCTGCTCCCACTACACCTCCTGCACTGTTCTTGCTGCTTCCACTACGCCTCCTGCACTGTTCTTACTGCTCCCACTACACCTCCTGCACTGTTCTTGCTGCTCCCACTACACCTCCAGTACTGTTCTTACTGCTCCCACTACACCTCCTGCACTGTTCTTACTGCTCCCACTACACCTCCTGCACTGTTCTTACTGCTCCCACTACACCTCCTGCACTTTTCTTGCTGCTCCCACTACACCTCCAGTACTGTTTGTACTGCTCCCACTACACCTCCTGCACTGTTCTTACTGCTCCCACTACACCTCCTGCACTGTTCTTGCTGCTCCCACTACACCTCCAGCACTGTTCTTGCTGCTCCCACTACACCTCCAGTACTGTTCTTACTGCTCCCACTACACCTCCTGCACTGTTCTTACTGCTCCCACTACACCTCCTGCACTGTTCTTGCTGCTCCCACTACACCTCCAGTACTGTTCTTACTGCTCCCACTACACCTTCTGCACTGTTCTTACTGCTCCCACTACACCTCCTGCACTGTTCTTACTGCTCCCACTACACCTCCTGCACTTTTCTTGCTGCTCCCACTACACCTCCAGTACTGTTTGTACTGCTCCCACTACACCTCCTGCACTGTTCTTACTGCTCCCACTACACCTCCTGCACTGTTCTTGCTGCTCCCACTACACCTCCTGCACTGATCTTACTGCTCCCACTACACATTCTGCTCTGTGCTTACTGCTCCCACTACACCTCCTGCACTGTTCTTGCTGCTCCCACTACACCTCTAGAACTGTTCTTGTTGCTCCCACTACACCTCCAGCACTGTTCTTGCTGCTCTCACTACACCTCCTGCACTGTTCTTACTGCTCCCACTACACCTCCTGCACTGTTCTTACTGCTTCCACTACACCTCCAGCACTGTTCTTACTGCTACCACTACACCTCCAGCACTTTTATTGCTGCTCCCACTACACCTCCAGCACTTTTATTGCTGCTCCCACACCTTCAGCACTTTTCTTGCTGCTCCCACTACACCTCCTGCGCTGTTCATGCTGCTCCCACTACACCTCCTGCACTGTTCTTGCTGCTTCCACTACACCTCCTGCACTGTTCTTACTGCTCCCACTACACCTCCTGCACTGTTCTTACTGCTCCCACTACACCTCCAGCACTGTCCTTGCTGCTTCCACTACACCTCCTGCACTATACCTCCAGCACTGTTCTTACTGCTCCCACTACACCTCCTGCACTGTTCTTACTGCTCCCACTACACCTCCTGCACTGTTCATGCTGCTCCCACTACACCTCCTGCACTGTTCTTGCTGCTTCCACTACACCTCCTGCACTGTTCTTACTGCTCCCACTACATCTACTGCACTGTTCTTACTGCTCCCACTACACCTCCTGCACTGTTCTTACTGCTCCCACTACACCTCCTGCACTGTTCATGCTGCTCCCACTACACCTCCTGCACTGTTCTTACTGCTCCCACTACACCTCCTGCACTGTACTTGCTGCTCCCACTACACCTCCAGTACTGTTCTTACTGCTCCCACTACACCTCCTGCACTGTTCTTACTGCTCCCACTACACCTCCAGTACTGTTCTTACTGCTCCCACTACACCTCCTGCACTGTTCTTACTGCTCCCACTACACCTCCTGCACTGTTCTTGCTGCTTCCACTACACCTCCTGCACTGTTCTTGCTGCTCCCACTACACCTCCTGCACTGTTCTTACTGCTCCCACTACACCTCCTGCACTGTTCTTACTGCTCCCACTACACCTCCTGCACTGTTCTTACTGCTCCCACTACACCTCCTGCACTGTTCATGCTGCTCCCACTACACCTCCTGCACTGTTCTTGCTGCTGCCACTACACCTCCTGCACTGTTCTTACTGCTCCCACTACACCTCCTGCACTGTTCTTGCTGCTCCCACTACACCTCCAGTACTGTTCTTACTGCTCCCACTACACCTCCTGCACTGTTCTTAATGCTCCTACTACACCTCCAGTACTGTTCTTACTGCTCCCACTACACCTCCTGCACTGTTCTTGCTGCTCCCACTACACCTCCTGCACTGTTCTTACTGCTCCCACTACACCTCCTGCACTGTTCTTGCTGCTCCCACTACACCTCTAGAACTGTTCTTGCTGCTCTCACTACACCTCCTGCACTGTTTTTGCTGCTTTCACTACACCTACTGCACTGTTCTTACTGCTCCCACTACACCTCCTGCACTGTTCTTGCTGCTCCCACTACACCTCCTGCACTGTTATTACTGCTCCCACTACACCTCCTGCACTGTTCTTGCTGCTCCCACTATACCTACTGCACTGTTCTTACTGCTCCCACTACACCTCCTGCACTGTTCTTACTGCTCCCACTACACCTCCTGCACTGTTCTTGCTGCTCCCACTACACCTCTAGAACTGTTCTTGCTGCTCCCACTACACCTCCAGCACTGTTCTTGCTGCTCTCACTACACCTACTGCACTGTTCTTACTGCTCCCACTACACCTCCAGTACTGTTCTTACTGCTCCCACTACACCTTCTGCACTGTTCTTACTGCTCCCACTACACCTCCTGCACTGTTCTTACTGCTCCCACTACACCTCCTGCACTTTTCTTGCTGCTCCCACTACACCTCCAGTACTGTTTGTACTGCTCCCACTACACCTCCTGCACTGTTCTTACTGCTCCCACTACACCTCCTGCACTGTTCTTGCTGCTCCCACTACACCTCCTGCACTGATCTTACTGCTCCCACTACACATTCTGCTCTGTGCTTACTGCTCCCACTACACCTCCTGCACTGTTCTTGCTGCTCCCACTACACCTCTAGAACTGTTCTTGTTGCTCCCACTACACCTCCAGCACTGTTCTTGCTGCTCTCACTACACCTCCTGCACTGTTCTTACTGCTCCCACTACACCTCCTGCACTGTTCTTACTGCTTCCACTACACCTCCAGCACTGTTCTTACTGCTACCACTACACCTCCAGCACTTTTATTGCTGCTCCCACTACACCTCCAGCACTTTTATTGCTGCTCCCACACCTTCAGCACTTTTCTTGCTGCTCCCACTACACCTCCTGCGCTGTTCATGCTGCTCCCACTACACCTCCTGCACTGTTCTTGCTGCTTCCACTACACCTCCTGCACTGTTCTTACTGCTCCCACTACACCTCCTGCACTGTTCTTACTGCTCCCACTACACCTCCAGCACTGTCCTTGCTGCTTCCACTACACCTCCTGCACTATACCTCCAGCACTGTTCTTACTGCTCCCACTACACCTCCTGCACTGTTCTTACTGCTCCCACTACACCTCCTGCACTGTTCATGCTGCTCCCACTACACCTCCTGCACTGTTCTTGCTGCTTCCACTACACCTCCTGCACTGTTCTTACTGCTCCCACTACATCTACTGCACTGTTCTTACTGCTCCCACTACACCTACTGCACTGTTCTTACTGCTCCCACTACACCTCCTGCACTGTTCATGCTGCTCCCACTACACCTCCTGCACTGTTCTTACTGCTCCCACTACACCTCCTGCACTGTACTTGCTGCTCCCACTACACCTCCAGTACTGTTCTTACTGCTCCCACTACACCTCCTGCACTGTTCTTACTGCTCCCACTACACCTCCAGTACTGTTCTTACTGCTCCCACTACACCTCCTGCACTGTTCTTACTGCTCCCACTACACCTCCTGCACTGTTCTTGCTGCTTCCACTACACCTCCTGCACTGTTCTTGCTGCTCCCACTACACCTCCTGCACTGTTCTTACTGCTCCCACTACACCTCCTGCACTGTTCTTACTGCTCCCACTACACCTCCTGCACTGTTCTTACTGCTCCCACTACACCTCCTGCACTGTTCATGCTGCTCCCACTACACCTCCTGCACTGTTCTTGCTGCTGCCACTACACCTCCTGCACTGTTCTTACTGCTCCCACTACACCTCCTGCACTGTTCTTGCTGCTCCCACTACACCTCCAGTACTGTTCTTACTGCTCCCACTACACCTCCTGCACTATTCTTAATGCTCCTACTACACCTCCAGTACTGTTCTTACTGCTCCCACTACACCTCCTGCACTGTTCTTGCTGCTCCCACTACACCTCCTGCACTGTTCTTACTGCTCCCACTACACCTCCTGCACTGTTCTTGCTGCTCCCACTACACCTCTAGAACTGTTCTTGCTGCTCTCACTACACCTCCTGCACTGTTTTTGCTGCTTTCACTACACCTACTGCACTGTTCTTACTGCTCCCACTACACCTCCTGCACTGTTCTTGCTGCTCCCACTACACCTCCTGCACTGTTATTACTGCTCCCACTACACCTCCTGCACTGTTCTTGCTGCTCCCACTATACCTACTGCACTGTTCTTACTGCTCCCACTACACCTCCTGCACTGTTCTTACTGCTCCCACTACACCTCCTGCACTGTTCTTGCTGCTCCCACTACACCTCTAGAACTGTTCTTGCTGCTCCCACTACACCTCCAGCACTGTTCTTGCTGCTCTCACTACACCTACTGCACTGTTCTTACTGCTCCCACTACACCTCCTGCACTGTTCTTACTGCTCCCACTACACCTCCTGCACTGTTCTTACTGCTCCCACTACACCTTCTGCACTGTTCTTACTGCTTCCACTACACCTCCTGCACTATTCTTACTGCTTCCACTACACCTCCAGCACTTTTATTGCTGCTCCCACTACACCTTCAGCACTTTTCTTGCTGCTCCCACTACACCTTCAGCACTTTTCTTGCTGCTCCCACTACACCTCCAGCACTGTTCTTGCTGCTTCCACTACACCTCCTGCACTGTTCTTACTGCTCCCACCATACCTCCAGCACTGTTCTTACTGCTCCCACTCCACCTCCTGCACTGTTCTTACTGCTCCCACTACACCTCCTGCACTGTTCTTGCTGCTCCCTCTACACCTCCAGCACTGTTCTTACTGCTCCCACTACACCTCCTGCACTGTTCTTGCTGCTCCCACTACACCTCCTGCACTGATCGTGCTGCTCCCACTACACCTACAGCACTGTTCTTGCTGCTCCCATTACACCTTCAACACTGTTCTTGCTGCTCCCATTACACCTCCAACACTGTTCTTGCTGCTCCCACTACACCTCCAGCACTTTTCTTGCTGATCCCACTACACCTCCAACACTGTTCTTGCTGCACCCACTACACCTCCATCACTGTTCTTGCTGCTCCCACTACACCTCCAGCACTTTTCTTGCTGATCCCACTACACCTCCAGCACCGTTCTTGCTGCTCCCACTACACCTCCAGCACTTTTCTTGCTGATCCCACTACACCTCCTGCACTGTTCTTGCTGCTCCCACTACACCTCCTGCACTGTTCTTGCTGCTCCCACTACACCTCCTGCACTGTTCTTACTGCTCCCACTACATCTCCTGCACTGTTCTTACTGCTCCCACTACACCTCTAGAACTGTTCTTGCTGCTCCCACTACACCTCCTGCACTGTTTTTGCTGCTCTCACTACACCTACTGCACTGTTCTTACTGCTCCCACTACACCTCCTGCACTGTTCTTGCTGCTCCCACTACACCTCCTGCACTGTTCTTACTGCTCCCACTACACCTCCTGCACTATTCTTGCTGCTTCCACTACACCTCCTGCACTGTTCTTACTGCTTCCACTACACCTTCAGCACTGTTCTTGCTGCTTCCACTACACCTCCTGCACTGTTCTTGCTGCTCCCACTACACCTCCTGCACTGTTCTTACTGCTCCCACTACACCTCCTGCACTGTTCTTACTGCTCCCACTACACCTCCTGCACTGTTCTTACTGCTCTTACTACACCTCCTGCACTGTTCTTACTGCTCCCACTACACCTACTGCACTGTTCTTACTGCTCTTACTACACCTCCTGCACTGTTCTTACTGCTCCCACTACACCTCCTGCACTGTTCTTACTGCTCTTACTACACCTCCTGCACTGTTCTTACTGCTCCCACTACACCTCCAGCACTGTTCTTACTGCTCCCACTACACCTCCAGCACTGTTCTTACTGCTCCCACTACACCTCCTGCACTGTTCTTGCTGCTCCCACTACACCTCCTGCACTGTTCTTGCTGCTCCCACTACACCTCCTGCACTGTTCTTGCTGCTCCCATTACACCTTCAACACTGTTCTTGCTGCTCCCATTACACCTCCATCACTGTTCTTGCTGCTCCCACTACACCTCCAGCACTTTTCTTGCTGATCCCACTACACCTCCAGCACTGTTCTTGCTGCTCCCACTACACCTCCTGCACTGTTCTTACTGCTCCCACTACACCTCCTTCACTGTTCTTGCTGCTTCCACTACACCTCCTGCACTGTTCTTACTGCTCCCACTACACCTCCTGCACTGTTCTTGCTGCTCCCACTACACCTCCAGTACTGTTCTTACTGCTCCCACTACACCTCCTGCACTGTTCTTGCTGCTCCCACTACACCTCCAGTACTGTTCTTACTGCTCCCACTACACCTCCAGCACTGTTCTTACTGCTCCCACTACACCTCCAGTACTGTTCTTACTGCTCCCACTACACCTCCAGCACTGTTCTTACTGCTCCCACTACACCTCCAGTACTGTTCTTACTGCTTCCACTACACCTCCTGTACTGTTCTTACTGCTCCCACTACACCTCCTGCACTGTTCTTGCTGCTCCCACTACACCTCCAGTACTGTTCTTACTGCTCCCACTACACCTCCAGCACTGTTCTTACTGCTCCCACTACACCTCCAGTACTGTTCTTACTGCTCCCACTACACCTCCTGCACTGTTCTTACTGCTCCCACTACACCTCCAGTACTGTTCTTACTGCTCCCACTACATCTCCTGCACTGTCCTTACTGCCCCCACTACACCTCCAGCACTGTTTTTGCTGATCCCACTACACCTCCAGCACTGTTCTTGCTGCTCCCACTACACCTCCAGCACTGTTCTTACTGCTTGCACTACACCTCCTGCACTGTTCTTACTGCTCCCACTACATCTCCTGCACTGTTCTTACTGCTCCCACTACACCTCCTGCACTGTTCTTACTGCTCCCACTACACCTCCTGCACTGTTCTTACTGCTCCCACTACACCTCCTGCACTGTTCATGCTGCTCCCACTACACCTCCTGCACTGTTCTTGCTGCTTCCACTACACCTCCTGCACTGTTCTTACTGCTCCCACTACACCTCCTGCACTGTTCTTGCTGCTCCCACTACACCTACTGCACTGTTCTTGCTGCTCCCACTACACCTCCTGCACTGTTCATGCTGCTCCCACTACACCTCCTGCACTGTTCTTGCTGCTCCCACTACACCTCCTGCACTGTTCTTGCTGCTCCCACTACACCTCCAGTACTGTTCTTACTGCTCCCACTACACCTCCTGCACTGTTCTTACTGCTCCCACTACACCTCCAGTACTGTTCTTACTGCTCCCACTACACCTCCAGTACTGTTCTTACTGCTCCCACTACACCTCCTGCACTGTTCTTACTGCTCCTACTACACCTCCAGTACTGTTCTTACTGCTCCCACTACACCTCCTGCACTGTTCTTACTGCTCCCACTACACCTCCTGCACTGTTCTTGCTGCTCCCACTACACCTCCTGCACTGTTCTTACTGCTCCCACTACACCTCCTGCACTGTTCTTGCTGCTCCCACTACACCTCCTGCACTGTTTTTGCTGCTCTCACTACACCTACTGCACTGTTCTTACTGCTCCCACTACACCTCCTGCACTGTTCATGCTGCTCCCACTACACCTCCTGCACTGTTCTTGCTGCTCCCACTACATCTCCAGCACTGTTCTTACTGCTCCCACTACACCTCCAGCACTGTTCTTACTGCTCCCACTACACCTCCTGCACTGTTCTTGCTGCTCCCACTACACCTCCTGCACTGTTCTTGCTGCTCCCACTACACCTCCTGCACTGTTCGTGCTGCTCCCACTACACCTCCTGCACTGTTCTTACTGCTCCCACTACACCTCCTGCACTGTTCTTACCGCTCCCACTACACCTCCTGCACTGTTCTTACTGCTCCCACTACACCTCCTGCACTGTTCTTACTGCTCTTACTACACCTCCTGCACTGTTCTTACTGCTCCCACTACACCTACTGCACTGTTCTTACTGCTCTTACTACACCTCCTGCACTGTTCTTACTGCTCCCACTACACCTCCTGCACTGTTCTTACTGCTCTTACTACACCTCCTGCACTGTTCTTACTGCTCCCACTACACCTCCAGCACTGTTCTTACTGCTCCCACTACACCTCCAGCACTGTTCTTACTGCTCCCACTACACCTCCTGCACTGTTCTTGCTGCTCCCACTACACCTCCTGCACTGTTCTTGCTGCTCCCACTACACCTCCTGCACTGTTCTTGCTGCTCCCATTACACCTTCAACACTGTTCTTGCTGCTCCCATTACACCTCCATCACTGTTCTTGCTGCTCCCACTACACCTCCAGCACTTTTCTTGCTGATCCCACTACACCTCCAGCACTGTTCTTGCTGCTCCCACTACACCTCCTGCACTGTTCTTACTGCTCCCACTACACCTCCTTCACTGTTCTTGCTGCTTCCACTACACCTCCTGCACTGTTCTTACTGCTCCCACTACACCTCCTGCACTGTTCTTGCTGCTCCCACTACACCTCCAGTACTGTTCTTACTGCTCCCACTACACCTCCTGCACTGTTCTTGCTGCTCCCACTACACCTCCAGTACTGTTCTTACTGCTCCCACTACACCTCCAGCACTGTTCTTACTGCTCCCACTACACCTCCAGTACTGTTCTTACTGCTCCCACTACACCTCCAGCACTGTTCTTGCTGCTCCCACTACACCTCCAGTACTGTTCTTACTGCTCCCACTACACCTCCAGCACTGTTCTTACTGCTCCCACTACACCTCCAGTACTGTTCTTACTGCTCCCACTACACCTCCAGCACTGTTCTTACTGCTCCCACTACACCTCCAGTACTGTTCTTACTGCTTCCACTACACCTCCTGTACTGTTCTTACTGCTCCCACTACACCTCCTGCACTGTTCTTGCTGCTCCCACTACACCTCCAGTACTGTTCTTACTGCTCCCACTACACCTCCAGCACTGTTCTTACTGCTCCCACTACACCTCCAGTACTGTTCTTACTGCTCCCACTACACCTCCTGCACTGTTCTTACTGCTCCCACTACACCTCCAGTACTGTTCTTACTGCTCCCACTACATCTCCTGCACTGTCCTTACTGCCCCCACTACACCTCCAGCACTGTTTTTGCTGATCCCACTACACCTCCAGCACTGTTCTTGCTGCTCCCACTACACCTCCAGCACTGTTCTTACTGCTTGCACTACACCTCCTGCACTGTTCTTACTGCTCCCACTACATCTCCTGCACTGTTCTTACTGCTCCCACTACACCTCCTGCACTGTTCTTACTGCTCCCACTACACCTCCTGCACTGTTCTTACTGCTCCCACTACACCTCCTGCACTGTTCTTGCTGCTTCCACTACACCTCCTGCACTGTTCTTACTGCTCCCACTACACCTCCTGCACTGTTCTTGCTGCTCCCACTACACCTACTGCACTGTTCTTGCTGCTCCCACTACACCTCCTGCACTGTTCATGCTGCTCCCACTACACCTCCTGCACTGTTCTTGCTGCTCCCACTACACCTCCAGTACTGTTCTTACTGCTCCCACTACACCTCCTGCACTGTTCTTACTGCTCCCACTACACCTCCAGTACTGTTCTTACTGCTCCCACTACACCTCCAGTACTGTTCTTACTGCTCCCACTACACCTCCTGCACTGTTCTTACTGCTCCTACTACACCTCCAGTACTGTTCTTACTGCTCCCACTACACCTCCTGCACTGTTCTTACTGCTCCCACTACACCTCCTGCACTGTTCTTGCTGCTCCCACTACACCTCCTGCACTGTTCTTGCTGCTCCCACTACACCTCCTGCACTGTTCTTGCTGCTCCCACTACACCTCCTGCACTGTTCGTGCTGCTCCCACTACACCTCCTGCACTGTTCTTACTGCTCCCACTACACCTCCTGCACTGTTCTTACCGCTCCCACTACACCTCCTGCACTGTTCTTACTGCTCCCACTACACCTCCTGCACTGTTCTTACTGCTCTTACTACACCTCCTGCACTGTTCTTACTGCTCCCACTACACCTACTGCACTGTTCTTACTGCTCTTACTACACCTCCTGCACTGTTCTTACTGCTCCCACTACACCTCCTGCACTGTTCTTACTGCTCTTACTACACCTCCTGCACTGTTCTTACTGCTCCCACTACACCTCCAGCACTGTTCTTACTGCTCCCACTACACCTCCAGCACTGTTCTTACTGCTCCCACTACACCTCCTGCACTGTTCTTGCTGCTCCCACTACACCTCCTGCACTGTTCTTGCTGCTCCCACTACACCTCCTGCACTGTTCTTGCTGCTCCCATTACACCTTCAACACTGTTCTTGCTGCTCCCATTACACCTCCATCACTGTTCTTGCTGCTCCCACTACACCTCCAGCACTTTTCTTGCTGATCCCACTACACCTCCAGCACTGTTCTTGCTGCTCCCACTACACCTCCTGCACTGTTCTTACTGCTCCCACTACACCTCCTTCACTGTTCTTGCTGCTTCCACTACACCTCCTGCACTGTTCTTACTGCTCCCACTACACCTCCTGCACTGTTCTTGCTGCTCCCACTACACCTCCAGTACTGTTCTTACTGCTCCCACTACACCTCCTGCACTGTTCTTGCTGCTCCCACTACACCTCCAGTACTGTTCTTACTGCTCCCACTACACCTCCAGCACTGTTCTTACTGCTCCCACTACACCTCCAGTACTGTTCTTACTGCTCCCACTACACCTCCAGCACTGTTCTTACTGCTCCCACTACACCTCCAGTACTGTTCTTACTGCTTCCACTACACCTCCTGTACTGTTCTTACTGCTCCCACTACACCTCCTGCACTGTTCTTGCTGCTCCCACTACACCTCCAGTACTGTTCTTACTGCTCCCACTACACCTCCAGCACTGTTCTTACTGCTCCCACTACACCTCCAGTACTGTTCTTACTGCTCCCACTACACCTCCTGCACTGTTCTTACTGCTCCCACTACACCTCCAGTACTGTTCTTACTGCTCCCACTACATCTCCTGCACTGTCCTTACTGCCCCCACTACACCTCCAGCACTGTTTTTGCTGATCCCACTACACCTCCAGCACTGTTCTTGCTGCTCCCACTACACCTCCAGCACTGTTCTTACTGCTTGCACTACACCTCCTGCACTGTTCTTACTGCTCCCACTACATCTCCTGCACTGTTCTTACTGCTCCCACTACACCTCCTGCACTGTTCTTACTGCTCCCACTACACCTCCTGCACTGTTCTTACTGCTCCCACTACACCTCCTGCACTGTTCATGCTGCTCCCACTACACCTCCTGCACTGTTCTTGCTGCTTCCACTACACCTCCTGCACTGTTCTTACTGCTCCCACTACACCTCCTGCACTGTTCTTGCTGCTCCCACTACACCTCCTGCACTGTTCTTGCTGCTCCCACTACACCTCCAGCACTGTTCTTACTGCTCCCACTACACCTCCTGCACTGTTCTTACTGATCCCACTACACCTCCAGCACTGTTCTTACTGCTCCCACTACACCTCCTGCACTGTTCTTGCTGATCCCACTACACCTCCTGCACTGTTCTTACTGCTCCCACTACACCCCCAGCACTGTTCTTACTGCTCCCACTACACCTCCTGCACTGTTCTTACTGATCCCACTACACCTCCTGCACTGTTCTTGCTGCTCCCACTACACCTCCTGCACTGTTCTTACTGATCCCACTACACCTCCTGCACTGTTCTTACTGCTCCCACTACACCTCCTGCACTGTTCTTACTGATCCCACTACACCTCCTGCACTGTTCTTGCTGCTCCCACTACACCTCCAGCACTGTTCTTACTGCTCCCACTACACCTCCTGCACTGTTCTTACTGATCCCACTACACCTCCAGCACTGTTCTTACTGCTCCCACTACACCTCCTGCACTGTTCTTACTGCTTCCACTACACCTCCTGCACTGTTCTTACTGCTTCCACTACACCTCCAGCACTTTTATTGCTGCTCCCACTACACCTCCAGCACTGTTCTTACTGCTTCCACTACACCTCCTGCACTGTTCTTGCTGATCCCACTACACCTCCTGCACTGTTCTTACTGCTCCCACTACACCTCCTGCACTGTTCTTACTGATCCCACTACACCTCCTGCACTGTTCTTGCTGCTCCCATTACACCTCCTGCACTGTTCTTACTGCTTCCACTACACCTCCTGCACTGTTCTTGCTGCTCCCACTACACCTCCTGCACTGTTCTTACTGCTCCCACTACACCTCCTGCACTGTTCTTACTGCTCCCACTACACCTCCTGCACTGTTCTTGCTGCTCCCACTACACCTCCTGCACTTCTCTGTCTCCTCCTTCTGCCTCTCCCGCACTCAGCCACCTCCAGTGGAAAGGTTTCCTCCCCCTCTCCTTCCTTTCCCCACCACCATATATTGACCGTAATCAGCCAGCGTTACCCCGGAAAATCCAGCCCCTTCTCCTCCTGTGGCCAGCAGCACAACCCTTCACTCCAGATGAGCACTGGGACCGGAGGGTATTACATTACCAATAAATATAATAAGCTGGTATTTAGGTCTATTGACAGCTTGTCACCACTTGCAGACTTGTGCGGCTTTATGATTGCTGGGGGAGGGGGAGATTTATCAACGCTTGGAGAGTGATAAAGTACAAACTAATCAGCTACTAACTGTTATTTTTCGAAAACAGCCTATAAAGTGACAGAAGCTGATTGGTTGGTACTACAGTATATCTCCATGCAACTCTGTCTAACCTCTGTGGACTTTGCCTACAAACGACTGGCCCCATTACGGCCCATTCATTTGCAAGTGGAAATGTGACGAAAATGCTTACGGCTGTCCTTGCATTACGATTGGTTCTGGAACATGCGCAGTGTGAAAAAGCGCAAGATACGCTCTCCACAGATGGGTGGACGCTCCAACCTGCATCAGCCCCGAAATGTTTATTTATGTAATGTAGTAATGATTCCCAAGGTGAACGCTGAAGGACAAATCTCGGCGCTTCTAAAAAACATTATACTACTGGATCAACAGATTGTCCTGCCAATCCCCCTGTGTTTGCCAGCAGCCCATAAAAACAGCTTAGTTTTGGGATCTCAGCAGGACCTATAAAGCTGTCTAACGTCTGGAAGCGCCAGGCTAATGACTCTAGAAATAGCTGCGTGCTGCCCAGTACAGGTGCTGTGGCTGACCGGCGTACAGCAACCTAATGGTAGTAAGCATACCAGCGATGGGTGAAATAAACCCATCAGCGGGGTTTGAACAATAACTGCGCAACTGTGACGTGGTGTCACCTGAGCCGCCGGTGTCTAGAGCGCCGGTTTTGAGGATTGACAAGGTTTCCCCCGTCCCCCTCCTGTCATTATCATACAGCCAGTTCCCCCTGGCTGCCTAAAGATATTACTGGAAGGCAGACCTACCAACATGAACATTTTTGCACAGTGGGGGAGAGGCATCAAGCATTGGAGAGAGATATAGTTGTCTAAAGCAACCAATCAGCTTATAACTGTCATTTCAAAGACTGCGCTAGATAAATGACAAGATAATCTGTTGCTTTGGGCAACTTCTCCATTTCATCCCTCTCCAAGACTTGATACATCTCCCTCAGTGTCATAGTTTTGAGTCACACCGCTGCATAAGTGAGGGGTTTAAATAAATGCAGCACATCGCAGCAGGGGTAGAAGCGTGTGGCCTTTGGGGCACGTACAACATACCCTCAGGGGCGGTATTTAATACCAGTTATTATTTATTCATTCAAAATAAGTTATATAGCGCACACATATTCCGCAGCGCTTTACAGAGAATATTTGGCCAATCACATCAGTCTCTGCCCCAGTGGAGCTTACAATCTGTATTCCCTACCACATGTACACACATTCACGCTAGGGTAAAAAAATTTGAGATCCAATTAACCTACCAGTATATTTTTGGATTGTGGGAGGAAACCCACGCAAGTACGGGGAGAATATACAAACTCCACACAACTATGGCAAATGGTGAGAATGGAACCCATGACCTCAGTGCTGTGAGGCAGTAATGCTAACCATTGCACCATCCTGCATACGGCATGAAAGCAAATACAGGTACACCACCGATTTTCCGGCATCCTCGGTTCCAGTGCCATGCCGGATTATCGATTTTGCCGGATTAACGGTGGAAACTAATTTTGCACCTCCAGAACATTTCTAAAGCAATAAATAGTAAAATATATGCTACAGTATAATATTAATTAATTAATAAACACAGTAGTGTATGCAAAACGGTTTATAAGCAAAACAGGTATCAGGCTCAGGCTGTGTGTTCCGCCCATGTGCGGTACTTGCTGTGACCTTGGACGCCATAACAGCCCCACTGATGCTTGCTGTGTCACCTGCAGTGTCCGTGGAAGCTGTACCCACTGACACTTGCGCGTATTGCGTGTTACGCCCATGCGCAGAAAATGTTCCGGATTAAAGGATGTCCCTAACCCCCTTTAATCCGGACAAATCAAAATTGTCCGGATTAAAAGAGGTTCCGGATCATCGGTTGCCGGAAAATCGGTGGTGTACCTGTACTTGCATATGAACTATTATAAAAAAATATGTAATCATTTGCTGTATACAGTACAAAGTATTTGTGGCATGGAAAAAAAAACCTGTACATGACACCAGTGGTCGAAGTTGGCCGGTATGCAACGGTATGGCATACCGGCACATCGCCACTGACCCTGGTTTTTTTATTTAAAAATGAATAACTCGCGTCTGCACACTGTAGAGGCAGCGGCGCTGAGCAGCAGGAAGAGGGGGAAGGAGCAGCAGGAGGAGGGGGAGTGGCCAGCCATCCAGCAATAGTGTAACTGCCGTCACCGACACCACTGGACACCTCACGTGGGGAGCGCCCGCTTCCCGCACCTGGAGAACATGTAGCTGAAGCCCACTGGGCACGCACGTGGGGTGCGCCCGCTTCCCGCACTGCTGCCGCCACTGGAGAACCCAATGCGCCTACGTGGGGTACGCCCGCTTCCCGCACAGCCACTGGAGCCCGCCAGGCGCCCACGTGGGGTGCACCCGCTTCCCGCACCCGCCGCAGCTGGAGCCCAAGCAGCTGGAGCCCAAGGAGAGTGCACAGATCGAGGAGCAGTAGCGCATCCACATACATAATGTGTGTTAAGGGCCCTACCATGGCGTAATGTAAGGGGCTCTACCATGGTGTAATGAGTGTATTGGGCTCTGCTGTGGCCGTGGCATAATGAAAGTGGCTTTACATGGCGTAATATGTGTATGGGGCTCTACTGTGGCTGTGGCGTAATGTGAGGGGCTCTACCATGGCGTACTGTGTGTATGGGGCTCTACTGTGGCCGTGGCGTAATGTAAGGGGCTCTACCCTGGCGTAATGTGTATATGGGGCTCTACTGTGGCCGTGGTGTAATGTAAGGGGCTCTACCACGGCGTAATGTGTGTATGGGGCTCTACTGTGGCCGTGGCGTAATGTAAGGGGCTCTACCATGGCGTACTGTGTGTATGGGGTTCTACTGTGGCCGTGGCGTAATGTAAGGGGCTCTACCCTGGCGTAATGTGTATATGGGGCTCTACTGTGGCCGTGGTGTAATGTAAGGGGCTCTACCGTGGCGTAATGTGTGTATGGGGCTCTACTGTTGCTGTGGCGTAATGTAAGGGGCTCTACTGTGGTGTAATGTGTGTAATTGGCTGTTCCTGGTCTGATGTGTATATTTGGCTGTATCTGGCGTATTATGTGTAAGCGCCCATTGGCATAATGTGAATTTTGGCTTATTCCGTCGGAATTTTGGCTCATTCCGTGTGGCATAATGTATAAGGGGCACCAGTACTAGATAGTATAAGGGGTCCTATACTGCACTGTTCTTACTGCTCCCACTACACCTCCTGCACTGTTCTTGCTGCTCCCACTACACCTCCAGCACTGTTCTTACTGCTCCCACTACACCTCCTGCACTGTTCTTGCTGCTCCCACTACACCTCCTGCACTGTTCGTGCTGCTCCCACTACACCTCCAGCACTGTTCTTGCTGCTCCCATTACACCTTCAACACTGTTCTTGCTGCTCCCATTACACCTCCAACACTGTTCTTGCTGCTTCCACTACACCTATTGCACTGTTCTTGCTGCTCCCACTACACCTCCAGCACTTTTCTTGCTGATCCCACTACACCTCCAGCACCATTCTTGCTGCTCCCACTATACCTCCAGCACTTTTCTTGCTGCTCCCACTACACCTCCTGCACTGTTCTTACTGCTCCCACTACACCTCCAGCACCGTTCTTGCTGTTCCCACTACACCTCCAGCACCGTTCTTGCTGTTCCCACTACACCTCCAGCACTTTTCTTGCTGCTCCCACTACACATCCTGCACTTCTCTGTCTCCTCCTACTGCCTCTCCCGCACTCAGCCACCTCCAGTGGAAAGGTTTCCTCCCCCTCTCCTTCCTTTCCCCACCACCATATATTGACTGTAGTCAGCCAGCGTTACCCCGGAAAATTCAGGCCCTTCTCCTAATGTGGCCAGCAGCACAACCCTTCACTCCAGATGAGCACTGGGATCGGGGGGCATTACATTACCAATAAATATAATAAGCTGCTATTTAGGTCTATTGACAGCTTGTCACCACATGTGCTTGGCTACAGAGAGGGCGAGGCAGTGCTTATGGTGCTGCCAGCTCATGCGTCTGGACGTGGGCACACTCAGCTCTGGCTGTAGGACACTGGGCACCCTGAACGATTGTGTGGTCCTATCACTCTGCTACCTCCAGTACTGTTCTTACTGCCCCCACTACACCTCCAGCACTGTTCTTACTGCTCCCACTACACCTCCAGCACTGTTCTTACTGCTCCCACTACACCTCCTGCACTGTTCTTACTGCTCCCACTACACATCCTGCACTGTTCTTACTGCTCCCACTACACCTCCTGCACTGTTCTTACTGCTCCCACTACACATCCTGCACTGTTCTTACTGCTCCCACTACACCTCCTGCACTGTTCTTACTGCTCCCACTACACCTCCTGCACTGTTCTTACTGCTCCCACTACACCTCCTGCACTGTTCTTACTGCTCCCACTACACCTCCTGCACTGTTCTTACTGCTCCCACTACACCTCCTGCACTGTTCTTACTGCTCCCACTACACCTGCTGCACTGTTCTTACTGCTCCCACTACACCTCCTGCACTGTTCTTACTGCTCCCACTACACCTCCTGCACTGTTCTTACTGCTCCCACTACACCTCCTGCACTGTTCTTGCTGCTCCCACTACACCTCTAGAACTGTTCTTGCTGCTCCCACTACACCTACTGCACTGTTCTTACTGCTCCCACTACACCTCCTGCACTGTTCTTACTGCTCCCACTACACCTCTTGCACTGTTCTTACTGCTCCCACTACACCTGCTGCACTGTTCTTACTGCTCCCACTACACCTCCTGCACTGTTCCTACTGCTCCCACTTCACCTGCTGCCCTGTTCTTACTGCTCCCACTACACCTCTTGCACTGTTCTTACTGCTCCCACTACACCTCCAGCACTTTTATTGCTGCTCCCACTATACCTTCAGCACTTTTCTTGCTGCTCCCACTACACCTCCAGCACTGTTCTTGCTGCTTCCACTACACCTCCTGCACTGTTCTTACTGCTCCCACTACACCTCCAGCACTGTTCTTACTGCTCCCACTACACCTCCTGCACTGTTCTTACTGCTCCCACTACACCTCCTGCACTGTTCTTGCTGCTCCCACTACACCTCTAGAACTGTTCTTGCTGCTCCCACTACACCTACTGCACTGTTCTTACTGCTCCCACTACACCTCCTGCACTGTTCTTACTGCTCCCACTACACCTCCTGCACTGTTCTTACTGCTCCCACTACACCTCCTGCACTGTTCTTACTGCCCCCACTACACCTCCAGCACTGTTCTTACTGCTCCCACTACACCTGCTGCACTGTTCTTACTGCTCCCACTACACCTCCTGCACTGTTCCTACTGCTCCCACTTCACCTGCTGCCCTGTTCTTACTGCTCCCACTACACCTCCTGCACTTTTATTGCTGCTCCCACTATACCTTCAGCACTTTTCTTGCTGCTCCCACTACACCTCCAGCACTGTTCTTGCTGCTTCCACTACACCTCCTGCACTGTTCTTACTGCTCCCACTACACCTCCAGCACTGTTCTTACTGCTCCCACTACACCTCCTGCACTGTTCTTGCTGCTCCCACTACACCTCCAGCACTGTTCTTACTGCTCCCACTACACCTCCTGCACTGTTCTTGCTGCTCCCACTACACCTCCTGCACTGTTCTTACTGCTCCCACTACACCTCCAGCACTGTTCTTGCTGCTCCCATTACACCTTCAACACTTTTCTTGCTGCTCCCACTACACCTCCTGCACTGTTCTTGCTGCTCCCACTACACCTCCATCACTGTTCTTGCTGCTCCCACTACACCTCCAGTACATTTCTTGCTGATCCCACTACACCTCCTACACTGTTCTTGCTGCTCCCACTACACCTCCTGCACTGTTCTTACTGCTCCCACTACACCTCCAGCACTGTTCTTGCTGATCCCACTACACCTCCTGCACTGTTCTTGCTGATCCCACTACACCTCCAGCACCGTTCTTGCTGTTCCCACTACACCTCCAGTACTGTTCTTACTGCTCCCACTACACCTTCTGCACTGTTCATGCTGCTCCCACTACACCTCCTACACTGTTCTTGCTGCTCCCACTACACCTCCTGCACTGTTTTTACTGCTCCCACTACACCTCCTGCACTGTTCTTGCTGCTTCCACTACACCTCCTGCACTGTTCTTACTGCTCCCACTACACCTCCTGCACTGTTCATGCTGCTCCCACTACACCTCCTGCACTGTTCTTGCTGCTTCCACTACACCTCCTGCACTGTTCTTGCTGCTTCCACTACACCTCCTGCACTGTTCTTACTGCTCCCACTACACCTCCAGCACTGTTCTTGCTGCTCCCACTACACCTCCTGCACTGTTCTTACTGCCCCCACTACACCTCCAGCACTGTTCTTACTGCTCCCACTACACCTCCTGCACTGTTCTTGCTGCTCCCACTACACCTCCTGCACTGTTCTTACTGCTCCCACTACACCTCCTGCACTGTTCTTGCTGCTCCCACTACACCTCCAGTACTGTTCTTACTGCTCCCACTACACCTTCTGCACTGTTCTTACTGCTCCCACTACACCTCCAGTACTGTTCTTACTGCTCCCACTACACCTCCAGTACTGTTCTTACTGCTCCCACTACACCTCCTGCACTGTTCTTGCTGCTCCCACTACACCTCCTGCACTGTTCTTGCTGCTCCCACTACACCTCTAGAACTGTTCTTGCTGCTCCCACTACACCTCCTGCACAGTTCTTGCTGCTCTCACTACACCTACTGCACTGTTCTTATTGCTCCCACTACACCTCCTGCACTGTTCTTGCTGCTCCCACTACACCTCCTGCACTGTTCTTACGGCTCCCACTACACCTCCTGCACTGTTCTTGCTGCTCCCACTACACCTCCTGCACTGTTCTTACTGCTCCCACTACACCTCCTGCACTTTTATTGCTGCTCCCACTACACCTCCAGCACTGTTCTTGCTGCTTCCACTACACCTCCTGCACTGTTCTTGCTGCTCCCACTACACCTCCAGCACTGTTCTTACTGCTCCCACTACACCTCCTGCACTGTTCTTACTGCTCCCACTACACCTCCTGCACTGTTCTTACTGCTCCCACTACACCTCCAGCACTGTTCTTGCTGCTTCCACTACACCTCCTGCACTGTTCTTACTGCTCCCACTACACCTCCAGCACTGTTCTTACTGCTCCCACTACACCTCCTGCACTGTTCTTACTGCTCCCACTACACCTCCTGCACTGTTCTTGCTGCTCCCACTACACCTCTAGAGCTGTTCTTGCTGCTCCCACTACACCTACTGCACTGTTCTTACTGCTCCCACTACACCTCCTGCACTGTTCTTACTGCTCCCACTACACCTCCTGCACTGTTCTTACTGCTCCCACTACACCTGCTGCACTGTTCTTACTGCTTCCACTACACCTCATGCACTGTTCTTACTGCTTCCACTACACCTCCAGCACTTTTATTGCTGCTCCCACTACACCTTCAGCACTTTTCTTGCTGCTCCCACTACACCTCCAGCACTGTTCTTGCTGCTTCCACTACACCTCCTGCACTGTTCTTACTGCTCGGACTACACCTCCAGCACTGTTCTTGCTGCTCCCACTACACCTGCACTGTTCTTACTGCTCCCACTACACCTCCTGCACTGTTCTTACTGCTCCCACTACACCTCCTGCACTGTTCTTACTGCTCCCACTACACCTCCTGCACTGTTCTTACTGCTCCCACTACACCTCCTGCACTGTTCTTGCTGCTCCCACTACACCTCCAGCACTGTTCTTACTGCTCCCACTACACCTCCTGCACTGTTCTTGCTGCTCCCACTACACCTGCTGCACTGTTCTTACTGCTCCCACTACACCTCCTGCACTGTTCTTGCTGCTCCCACTACACCTCCAGCACTGTTCTTACTGCTCCCACTACACCTCCTGCACTGTTCGTGCTGCTCCCACTACACCTCCAGCACTGTTCTTGCTGCTCCCATTACACCTTCAACACTGTTCTTGCTGCTCCCTTTACACCTCCAACACTGTTCTTGCTGCTTCCACTACACCTATTGCACTGTTCTTGCTGCTCCCACTACACCTCCATCACTGTTCTTGCTGCTCCCACTACACCTCCAGCACTTTTTTTGCTGATCCCACTACACCTCCAGCACCATTCTTGCTGCTCCCACTATACCTCCAGCACTTTTCTTGCTGCTCCCACTACACCTCCAGCACTTTTCTTGCTGATCCCACTACACCTCCAGCACCGTTCTTGCTGTTCCCACTACACCTCCAGCACCGTTCTTGCTGTTCCCACTACACCTCCAGCACTTTTCTTGCTGCTCCCACTACACATCCTGCACTTTTCTGTCTCCTCCTACTGCCTCTCCCGCACTCAGCCACCTCCAGTGGAAAGGTTTCCTCCCCCTCTCCTTCCTTTCCCCACCACCATATATTGACCGTAGTCAGCCAGCGTTACCCCGGAAAATTCAGGCCCTTCTCCTAATGTGGCCAGCAGCACAACCCTTCACTCCAGATGAGCACTGGGATCGGGGGGCATTACATTACCAATAAATATAATAAGCTGCTATTTAGGTCTATTGACAGCTTGTCACCACATGTGCTTGGCTACAGAGAGGGCGAGGCAGTGCTTAGGGTGCTGCCAGCTCATGCGTCTGGACGTGGGCACACTCAGCTCTGGCTGTAGGACACTGGGCACCCTGAACGATTGTGTGGTCCTATCACTCTGCTACCTCCAGTACTGTTCTTACTGCCCCCACTACACCTCCAGCACTGTTCTTACTGCTCCCACTACACCTCCAGCACTGTTCTTACTGCTCCCACTACACCTCCTGCACTGTTCCTACTGCTCCTACTACACCTCCTGCACTGTTCTTGCTGCTCCCACTACACCTCCTGCACTGTTCTTACTGCTCCCACTACACCTCCTGCACTGTTCTTACTGCTCCCACTACACCTCCTGCACTGTTCTTACTGCTCCCACTACACCTCCTGCACTGTTCTTACTGCTCCCACTACACCTCCTGCACTGTTCTTACTGCTCCCACTACACTTCCTGCACTGTTCTTACTGCTCCCACTACACCTCCTGCACTGTTCTTACTGCTCCCACTACACCTCCTGCACTGTTCTTGCTGCTCCCACTACACCTCCTGCACTGTTCTTGCTGCTCCCACTACACCTCCTGCACTGTTCTTGCTGCTCCCACTACACCTCCTGCACTGTTCTTACTGCTCCCACTACACCTCCTGCACTGTTCTTGCTGCTCCCACTACACCTGCTGCACTGTTCTTACTGCTCCCACTACACCTCCTGCACTGTTCTTGCTGCTCCCACTACACCTCCTGCACTGTTCTTGCTGCTCCCACTACACCTCCTGCACTGTTCGTGCTGCTCCCACTACACCTCCTGCACTGTTCTTGCTGCTCCCACTACACCTCCTGCACTGTTCTTGCTGCTCCCACTACACCTCCTGCACTGTTCGTGCTGCTCCCACTACACCTCCAGCACTGTTCTTGCTGCTCCCATTACACCTCCAACACTGTTCTTGCTGCTCCCATTACACCTCCAACACTGTTCTTGCTGCTTCCACTACACCTATTGCACTGTTCTTGCTGCTCCCACTACACCTCCATCACTGTTCTTGCTGCTCCCACTACACCTCCAGCACTTTTCTTGCTGCTCCCACTACACCTCCAGCACTTTTCTTGCTGATCCCACTACACCTCCAGCACCGTTCTTGCTGTTCCCACTACACCTCCAGCACCGTTCTTGCTGTTCCCACTACACCTCCAGCACTTCTCTGTCTCCTCCTTCTGCCTCTCCCGCGCTCAGCCACCTCCAGTGGAAAGGTTTCCTCCCCCTCTCCTTCCTTTTCCCACCACCATATATTGACCGTAGTCAGCCAGCGTTACCCCGGAAAATCCAGCTCCTTCTCCTCCTGTGGCCAGCAGCACAACTCTTCACTCCAGATGAGCACTGGGACCGGGGGGTATTACATTACCAATAAATATAATAAGCTGCTATTTAGGTCTATTGACAGCTTGTCACCACTTGCAGACTTGTGCGGCTTTATGATTGCTGGGGGAGGGGGAGATTTATCAACGTTTGGAGAGTGATAAAGTACAAACGAATCAGCTTCTAACTGTTATTTTTCGAAAACACAGCCTATAAAGTGACAGAAGCTGATTGGTTGGTACTACAGTATATCTCCATGCAACTCTGCCTAACCTCTGTGGACTTTGCCTACAAACGACTGGCCCCATTACGGCCCATTCATTTGCAAGTGGAAATGTGACGAAAATGCTTACGGCTGTCCTTGCATTACGATTGGTTCTGGAACATGCGCAGTGTGAAAAAGCGCAAGATACGCTCTCCACAGATGGGTGGACGCTCCAACCTGCATCAGCCCCGAAATGTTTATTTATGTAATGTAGTAATGATTCCCAAGGTGAACGCTGAAGGACAAATCTCGGCGCTTCTAAAAAACATTATACTACTGGATCAACAGATTGTCCTGCCAATCCCCCTGTCTTTGCCAGCAGCCCATAAAAACAGCTTAGTTTTGGGATCTCAGCAGGACCTATAAAGCTGTCTAACGTCTGGAAGCGCCAGGCTAATGACTCTAGAAATAGCTGCGTGCTGCCCAGTACAGGTGCTGTGGCTGACCGGCGTACAGCAACCTAATGGTAGTAAGCATACCAGCGATGGGTGAAATAAACCCATCAGCGGGGTTTGAACAATAACTGCGCAACTGTGACGTGGTGTCACCTGAGCCGCCGGTGTTTAGAGCGCCGGTTTTGAGGATTGACAAGGTTTCCCCCGTCCCCCTCCTGTCATTATCATACAGCCAGTTCCCCGTGGCTGCCTAAAGATATTACTGGAAGGCAGACCTACCAACATGAACATTTTCGCACAGTGGGGGAGAGGCATCAAGCATTGGAGAGAGATATAGTTGTCTAAAGCAACCAATCAGCTTATAACTGTCATTTCAAAGACTGCGCTAGATAAATGACAAGATAATCTGTTGCTTTGGGCAACTTCTCCATTTCATCCCTCTCCAAGACTTGATACATCTCCCTCAGTGTCATAGTTTTGAGTCACACCGCTGCATAAGTGAGGGGTTAAAATAAATGCAGCACATCGCAGCAGGGGTAGAAGCGTGTGGCCTTTGGGGCATGTACAACATACCCTCAGGGGCGGTATTTAATACCAGTTATTATTTATTAATTCAAAATAAGTTATATAGCGCACACATATTCCGCAGCGCTTTACAGAGAATATTTGGCCAATCACATCAGTCCCTGCCCCAGTGGAGCTTACAATCTGTATTCCCTACCACACGTACATACATTCACGCTAGGGTAAATTTTTTTGAGATCCAATTAACCTACCAGTATATTTTTGGATTGTGGGAGGAAACCCAAGCAAGTACGGGGAGAATATACAAACTCCACACAACTGTGGCAAATGGTGAGAATCAAACCCATGACCTCAGTGCTGTGAGGCAGTAATGCTAACCATTGCACCATCCTGCATACGGCATGAAAGCAAATACTTGCATATGAACTATTATAAAAAAATATGTTATCATCTGCTGTATACAGTACAAAGTATTTGTGGCATGGAAAAAAAAACCTGTACATGACACCAGTGGTCGAAGTTGGCCGGTATGCAACGGTATGGCATACCGGCACATCGCCACTGACCCTGTTTTTTTTTTTTTCTTAAATGAATAACTCGCGTCTGCACACTGTAGAGGCGGCAGCGCTGAGCAGCAGGAAGAGGGAGGAATGAGCAGCAGGAGGAGGGGGGAGTGGCCAGCCATCCAGCAATAGTGTTACTGCCGTCACCGGCACCACTGGACACCTCACGTGGGGAGCGCCCGCTTCCCGCACCTGGAGAACATGTAGCTGGAGCCCACTGGGCACACACGTGGGGTGCGCCCGATTTCTGCACTGCCACCGCCACTGGAGCACCCAAGGCGCCTACGTGGGGTGCGTCCGCTTCCCGCACACGCACAGCCACTGGAGCCCGCCAGGCGCCCACGTGGGGTGCACCTGCTTCCCGCACCAGCTGGAGCCCAAGGAGAGTGCACAGATCAAGGAGCAGTAGCGCATCCACATACATGATGTGTTAAGGGCTCTACCATGGCATAATGTAAGGGGCTCTACCGTGGTGTAATGAGTGTATGGGGCTCTGCTGTGGCCGTGGCATAATGTAAGAGGCTTTACATGGCGTAATATGTGTATGGGGCTTTACTGTGGCTGTGGCGTAATGTGAGGGGCTCTACCACGGCATAATGTGTGTATGGGGCTCTACTGTGGCCGTGGAGTAATGTAAGGGCCTCTACCATGGCGTAATGTGTGTATGGGGCTCTGCTGTGGCCGTGGCATATTGTAAGGGGCTCTACCGTGGCGTAATGTGTGTATGGGGCTCTACTGTGGCTGTGGCGTAATGTAAGGGGCTCTACCACGGCGTAATGTGTGTATGGGGCTCTACTGTGGCTGTGGCGTAATGTAAGGGGCTCTACCACGGCGTAATGTGTGTATGGGGCTCTACTGTGGCCGTGGCGTAATGTAAGGGGCTCTACCATGGCGTACTGTGTGTATGGGGCTCTACTGTGGCCGTGGCGTAATGTAAGGGGCTCTACCCTGGCGTAATGTGTATATGGGGCTCTACTGTGGCCGTGGTGTAATGTAAGGGGCTCTACCGTGGCGTAATGTGTGTATGGGGCTCTACTGTTGCTGTGGCGTAATGTAAGGGGCTCTACTGTGGTGTAATGTGTGTAATTGGCTGTTCCTGGTCTGATGTGTATATTTGGCTGTATCTGGCGTATTATGTGTAAGCGCCCATTGGCATAATGTGAATTTTGGCTCATTCCGTCGGAATTTTGGCTCATTCCGTGTGGCATAATGTGTAAGGGGCACCAGTACTAGATAGTATAAGGGGTCCTACTATTGTGGTGCATAATGTGTAGAAGGGGTATATGGTGAGGTACACTACGCTTAATGCCACTCCCCATTTCGAGTGGCCACGCCCCCTTTTCTGGAGCACCCGCGCATTATTACATCCTTTACTTTTCCATACCCCCACTTCAAAATTTCAACTTCAACCACTGTATGACACTCTATTGTCCATTATATACATCCCAGTGACCTCTCCTCCAAGCACACCCTTTGAATTGGCTCAGTAGGAAGAGCTCTCAGACCAGGGCTTTTCAACCTAAGTCTGGGCAGTATGGAGGTACACCATATATTGTCTTAGAACATATACCCATTATGTGCCATCAGATGCCTCTATGTGCCCCTTATGTGCCATCAGACCCCTCCACATGCCCCTTATGTGCCATCAGACCTCTCCATATACCCATTATGTGCCATCAGACCTCTACATATACCCATTATGTGCCATCAGACCTCTCCACATGCCCCTTATGTGCCATCAGACCTCTCCATATACCCATTATGTGCCATCAGACCTCTCCACATGCCCCTTATGTGCCATCAGGCCTCTCCACATGCCCCTTATGTGCCATCAGACCTCTCCACATGCCCCTTATGTGCCATCTGCCTCTCCACATGCCCCTTATGTGCCATCAGACCCCTCCACATGCCCCTTATGTGCCATCAGATCTCTCCATATACCCATTATGTGCCATCAGGTCTCTCCACATGCCCCTTATGTGCCATCAGACCTCTCCACATGCCCCTTATGTGCCATCAGGCCTCTCCACATGCCCCTTATGTGCCATCAGACCTCTCCACATGCCCCTTATGTGCCATCAGACCTCTCCATATACCCATTATGTGCCATCAAACCTCTACATATGCCCCTTATGTGCCATCAGACCTCTCCACATGCCCCTTATGTGCCATCAGACCTCTACATATACCCATTATGTGCCATGAGATACCTTTATATACTGCTTCAAAATCATTTGGTATTATAAAAAGACTTGGGGCTAGATTTATCAAAGCTTGTAGAGAGATAAAGGGGAGAGAGATAAAGTACCAGCCAATCAGCTCGTAACTGTCATGTTACAGGCTGTGTTTGAAAAATGACAGTTATAAGCTGATTGGTTGGTGCTTTATCTCTCTCCAAGCTGACAAGATTCTTACTTAAAAGAGGCTGAAGAAAGCGTCCTCTCAGAATGAGCGGTGTGTGTCTCTGAGACACTTGTCCAGGGGATGAAGAGCGTGAGACATACTTTCAATGTAGCGGTGTGTGTCTCTGAGACACTTGTCTAGGGGATGAAGAGCGTGAGACATACTTTCCATGTAGCGGTGTGTGTGTCTCTGAGACACTTGTCCAGGGGATGAAGAGCGTGAGACATACTTTCCATGTAGCGGTGTGTGTCTCTGAGACACTTGTCCAGGGGATGAAGAGCGTGAGACATACTTTCCATGTAGCGGTGTGTGTCTCTGAGACACTTGTCTAGGGGATGAAGAGCGTGAGACATACTTTCCATGTAGCGGTGTGTGTGTCTCTGAGACACTTGTCCAGGGGATGAAGAGCGTGAGACATACTTTCCATGTAGCGGTGTGTGTCTCTGAGACACTTGTCCAGGGGATGAAGAGCGTGAGACATACTTTCCATGTAGCGGTGTGTGTCTCTGAGACACTTGTCCAGGGGATGAAGAGTGTGAGACATACTTTCCATGTAGCGGTGTGTGTCTCTGAGACACTTGTCCAGGGGATGAAAAGCGTGAGACATACTTTCAATGTAGCCGTGTGTGTCTCTGAGACACTTGTCTAGGGGATGAAGAGCGTGAGACATACTTTCCATGTAGCGGTGTGTGTGTCTCTGAGACACTTGTCCAGGGGATGAAGAGCGTGAGACATACTTTCCATGTAGCGGTGTGTGTCTCTGAGACACTTGTCCAGGGGATGAAGAGCGTGAGACATACTTTCCATGTAGCGGTGTGTGTCTCTGAGACACTTGTCCAGGGGATGAAGAGCGTGAGACATACTTTCCATGTAGCGGTGTGTGTCTCTGAGACACTTGTCCAGGGGATGAAGAGCGTGAGACATACTTTCCATGTAGCGGTGTGTGTCTCTGAGACACTTGTCCAGGGGATGAAGAGCGTGAGACATACTTTCCATGTAGCGGTGTGTGTCTCTGAGACACTTGTCTAGGGGATGAAGAGCGTGAGACATACTTTCCATGTAGCGGTGTGTGTGTGTCTCTGAGACACTTGTCCAGGGGATGTAGAGCGTGAGACATACTTTCCATGTAGCGGTGTGTGTCTCTGAGACACTTGTCCAGGGGATGAAGAGCTTGAGACATACTTTCCATGTAGCGGTGTGTGTCTCTGAGACACTTGTCCAGGGGATGTAGAGCGTGAGACATACTTTCCATGTAGCGGTGTGTGTCTCTGAGACACTTGTCCAGGGGATGAAGAGCGTGAGACATACTTTCCATGTAGCGGTGTGTGTCTCTGAGACACTTGTCCAGGGGATGTAGAGCGTGAGACATACTTTCCATGTAGCGGTGTGTGTCTCTGAGACACTTGTCCAGGGGATGAAGAGCGTGAGACATACTTTCCATGTAGCGGTGTGTGTCTCTGAGACACTTGTCCAGGGGATGTAGAGCGTGAGACATACTTTCCATGTAGCGGTGTGTGTCTCTAAAACACTTGTCCAGGGGATGTAGAGCGTGAGACATACTTTCCATGTAGCGGTGTGTGTCTCTGAGACACTTGTCTAGGGGATGAAGAGCATGAGACATACTTTCCATGTAGCGGTGTGTGTCTCTGAGACACTTGTCCAGGGAATGAAGAGCGTGAGACATACTTTCCATGTAGCGGTGTGTGTCTCTGAGACACTTGTCCAGGGGATGTAGAGCGTGAGACATACTTTCCATGTAGCGGTGTGTGTCTCTGAGACACTTGTCTAGGGGATGAAGAGCGTGAGACATACTTTCCATGTAGCGGTGTGTGTCTCTGAGACACTTGTCTAGGGAATGAAGAGCGTGAGACATACTTTCCATGTAGCGGTGTGTGTTTCTGAGACACTTGTCCAGGGGATGAAGAGCGTGAGACATACTTTACATGTAGCGGTGTGTGTCTCTGAGACACTTGTCCAGGGGATGTAGAGCGTGAGACATACTTTACATGTAGCGGTGTGTGTCTCTGAGACACTTGTCCAGGGGATGAAGAGCGTGAGACATACTTTACATGTAGCGGTGTGTGTCTCTGAGACACTTGTCTAGGGAATGAAGAGCGTGAGACATACTTTCCATGTAGCGGTGTGTGTCTCTGAGACACTTGTCCAGGGGATGTAGAGCGTGAGACATACTTTCCATGTAGCGGTGTGTGTCTCTGAGACACTTGTCTAGGGGATGAAGAGCGTGAGACATACTTTCCATGTAGCGGTGTGTGTCTCTGAGACACTTGTCTAGGGAATGAAGAGCGTGAGACATACTTTCCATGTAGCGGTGTGTGTCTCTGAGACACTTGTCCAGGGGATGAAGAGCGTGAGACATACTTTACATGTAGCGGTGTGTGTCTCTGAGACACTTGTCCAGGGGATGTAGAGCGTGAGACATACTTTACATGTAGCGGTGTGTGTCTCTGAGACACTTGTCCAGGGGATGTAGAGCGTGAGACATACCTTCCATGTAGCGGTGTGTGTCTCTGAGACACTTGTCCAGTGGATGTAGAGCGTGAGACATACTTTCCATGTAGCGGTGTGTGTCTCTGAGACACTTGTCAAGGGGATGAAGAGCGTGAGACATACTTTCCATGTAGCGGTGTGTGTCTCTGAGACACTTGTCCAGGGGATGTAGAGCGTGAGACATACTTTCCATGTAGCGGTGTGTGTCTCTGAGACACTTGTCAAGGGGATGAAGAGCGTGAGACATACTTTCCATGTTGCGGTGTGTGTCTCTGAGATACTTGTCCAGGGGATGTAGAGCGTGAGACATACTTTCCATGTAGCGGTGTGTGTCTCTGAGATACTTGTCCAGGGGATGTAGAGCGTGAGACATACTTTCCATGTAGCGGTGTGTGTCTCTGAGACACTTGTCCAGGGGATGAAGAGCGTGAGACATACTTTCCATGTAGCGGTGTGTGTCTGTGAGACACTTATCCAGGGGATGTAGAGCGTGAGACATACTTTCCATGTAGCGGTGTGTGTCTCTGAGACACTTGTCTAGGGGATGAAGAGCGTGAGACATACTTTCCATGTAACGATGAGGCAGACCCTGATTACTGGCTCCTAGCTACTGTAGGTACATAGAGGATACTTCCCTTCTCACCCTTCATCTGCTGGCTGTAATTACTATCAGAGAGTGGCCAGTGCGCTTCCTAATCCGCCGCGGAAGGCTCGCATTCATTTCTCCCAGCGCAGAGTACTGGGAGCATCACCTGAGCTCAGCGTGGGGGAAACGCTAATCCGAAGCTCGGGTCGCAGTAACAGCTCAGTACTGTGTGACTGCCGCATGACGTCATGGAGCAGAACACGCCGCTGACCTGATTGCAGATAGAATGTAGCGTGTTTTTTTTTTTTATTATTATTTCATATTCAATTTCTAATTTAATTTTCTGCATTTTTTTCTATTTCAATCACTATAAGAATCCTGCTGTGACAGACAGGAATAGTGTATACAGCGTAAGGTATCTGTCCCGTGGATACAGACAGCCGAGGCTCTGGACCTATAGACAAGGCACCAGTCAGTGCTTCTCTGTAACGTGACCAGTATCCGCGATACGGCCGGGATCCCGATGATAGGTCAACAGTACAAAGGGCGACAGTTATTAGGCGACATGGACAAATGGACGACATAGCAATGCTCAACACAGGAAAAGGTCGACGCAAGTGTAAAAAAATAAATTCAGCTTTTTCATACTGTACCATCCACGTGGACTACGACTGGGAATAATAACCTGTGCCAAGCGCAGCAGTAGTGGAGCGGGGCTCCTTGCCTGCAGCACGGTGAGTGAAGCGAGTCATGTGAAGGGACGCGGTGCACTAACTGGCGTTCCCAGTCATTTTACGGAGAAAACAACACCATTTTTCTTTTTTTAAACCCTCAAGTAGAACTTTTCCTGCTTTTACCTTTTCTGTGTCGACCTTTTTAGCATGTCGACCATTTTAGCATGAAGCAGTGAAAAGGGTGGAGAAGTGAGCCTGTGGAAAAGTTGCCCATGGCAACCAATCAGCTGCTCTGTACAACTGCATAGTATGCAAATTATAAATGTTACTTGAATGCTGATTGGTTGCCATGGGCAACTTCTCCACAGGCTCACTACTCAACAATTTTCACTGCTTCATGAATAGACCCCTAACTCCCCACCTGTAGAGCTTTTAAAATGTGTCAGTGGTTAATGACTACACCTGTACACCTGCTGGGTGACCTGGAAAAGATGACCCGCTGGGTTCCTGAGGACCAAGTTTGAGAACCGCTGACCTGAGCAATACAATTAGGGCGTCATTCCCAGTGGTGTTGCTTCTGCATTACAAATACAAAATAACACATATATTGCTAAGCATCTGTTAATGTTTATTAAGCCTTTCATATGTGGTCCAGGTCATATGTGCTTAACGTGTTCTCCCTGCAGAATCAAGCGATCCACTCACTTCAGCTGCCCAACACATTTCTCTGGTGAGCGTGGCTATACCTGTATCCCTGCATCTCCACTACGGTGGAACGCAGGAAGTGCTCTGCGGCCGGCCATGTGCAGCGACAATGCATTTTTACGTTCCAGGACAGGACAACAAAGACTCTCCACACTTACCAGGGACAGGAACCCACTTACTGTATCAAAACTATTCTTATAAGAGCAGAAAAACCCTAACCACATAGAAGGGCCTGATTCAGATCTCAGACGTTCATGTCTCCTGGAAAATGGAGTCAGAGCCATCTTCCCGGTGATTTCTCTACCGCTCAGCACATGCACGTACCTCTTGGAAAATGGCGCCAGACAGAATTTGCCTGTGATTTCTACAACGTCAGCAGGAAGGTAAGTATATTCTATGAGTGCCGGGTGAGCGGTGGGGGACCCCCGTGCACCGCACAACCTGCACCCATTATAGACATGCTTCTGATCCCAGGCAAACAGTGGACCCCAATTGTTTATTTCGTACAATCCCTTTGTTCGCCCTGCTGGAGCCGCCAATCGCAGGGCAAGCCGCCCAGCAGAAAGCAAGGAAGCCTCCTGTCGGCGCAGGTCCGCCCCCGCCATCTTTTTGATCGGAGCGGCTGCGTGTGACCTGATCACGCCCACGCTGCGCGCCCCCGGTTCAGCTGCCACCGTCTCCGTTTCCCTGATGCCGCCCCCGCAATGCTCCGTCTCCGCCTAGGAAACGGAGCGTTGCCGCCTGCCTCCCACCCCATGAACGCCTCTGCCTGACTGACAGGCAGAGGCGTTCGCATTTACTGCGGAGCACCCGCAGAAAATGCGGGAGCATGTGCAGGATGGGCTCTGCGCATGAGCCCGCATCATCTCTATTTTTTGCGGTTGGATAGCGAGTTGCCATCCAGCCTGAATAGGGTCCTAAATCCACATGTTCTTCATGCAGCCGGACACACTTGCACATAGGTGGTCATTCCGAGTTGATCACTAGCTGCTTTCGTTCGCTGTGCAGCGATGAGGCAATAAAAGGGCACTTCTGCGCATGCAACGCAATGCGCATGCGCGACGTACTGTTACAACGGCCGATGTAGTGTCACACAAGGTCTAGCGAAGCTTTTCAGTCGCACTGGTGGCCGCAGAGTGATTGACATGAAGTGGGCATTTCTGGGTGTCAACTCTCCGTTTTCAGGGAGTGTTCGAAAAAACGCAGGTGTGCCAGGAAAAACGCAGGCGTGGCTGGACGAACGCAGGGCGTGTTTGTGACGTCAAAACAGGAACTGAACAGTCTGAAGTGATCGCAAGCGCTGAGTAGGTTTTGAGCTACTCTAAAACTGCACAAAAAAATTATGCCGCCGCTCTGCGATCCTTTCGTTCGCACTTCTGCTAAGCTAAAATACACTCCCAGTGGGCGGCGGCATAGTGTTTACACGGCTGCTAAAAGCTGCTAGTGAGCGATCAACTCGATAGACAGAGGAGTTTTCTCAGATTGCTGGTTTTAACTTTTATTTTTGTGGAATGACTTGAGGCCACAGCTTCTGGCACTGAATGCTGCTGCACCTGCTTTCTGCGATATACCAGGACAACAAAATAACAAACAGCTCTGCCTGATGCTGTAAATACAAGAGTAAAAGGCACAGACGGGAGCCAGTAAGACAAAACAGTGTCTGTAGTAAAAGCTGCATCAGGGCGCGTACACACCGATAAATGAAGGTCATGTAACACTGGAAAATGAAACTGAATCAGTACAAAAACACAGGTGTAACATATTTCCCCTATAAGACAGGTTGTGTAATAAGGAAAGCTGCAGCAGCAGATCTGTGTCACGCGGTGTGCGGGGAATTATACGTAAGGAGCAATATGGTCGCAGTAATAGGAGTAACGCAGATTAAACATCATCTCCTCACCACTTTACAATTACATCCATAAATGAAGAAATAAAGCAGACTGACTCACAGGAGGTTTTTATAAGATCCCCTCACAGTCAGATTATCTGAGTGTATAATGTATGACAGCCGTTCCGTGCTTTCTGATTAATGGCAGTCAGCGGCTCTGCAGTCAGCGCTGCACAAACCATGTCCCAGAGACAGATTGTGTTACAGGCTTTGCTGTAGTGACTGAGGCCGCGCAGCCCATGCTTGTCTTAAAGGGCAATGCCGATAAAATGCGTATCCTAATATATCTTTGACGGGAAACAGACAGCGACATTGAGGTCTATTCATGAAGCAGTGAAAAGTGTGGAGAAGTGAGCTTGTGGAGAAGTTGCCCACGGCAACCAATCAGCTGCTACGTATAATTTTATAGAATGCACTTCATAAATGTTACTTCAAAGCTGACTCGTTGCCATGGGCAACTTCTACACTGGCTCACTTCTCCACTCTTTTCACTGCTTCATGAATAGACCCCATTATATGAAAGGGGTGTTTCTAAAGACTATGATCCGGGCGTGCTCTTTGGGGTTCGGTATGCTATACCACCATTCAGAATGCTGACATTCATGACGTTGACATGACAATGTAGACAGTGATGAAAGGTCGGCATGTTAGAATGTCGACATATAATCTTTGGTGGCCCAGCGGTGACTGTCGGCTGCAGCAGCATCTTCTGTGTCTCGGCGTTCATGTGACTGACTTCCCGGTCAGACCTCTGATCCTCATGCGTTCTATTAAGTATTTCTACCCTAATCCCTTCCCCTAACCATTCTTCTAGTAACTAACCCTAAGCTCCCAACCCTCACAGCCTACCCCTAACCTCCTAACCCCACAGCCTAAACCTAACCTCCCCACCCTCACAGCCTACCCCTAACCTCCTAACCCCACAGCCTAAACCTAACCTCCCCACCCTCACAGCCTACCCCTAACCTCCTAACCCCACAGCCTAAACCTAACCTCCCCACCCTCACAGCCTACCCCTAACCTCCTAACCCCACAGCCTAAACCTAACCTCCCCACCCTCACAGCCTACCCCTAACCTCCTAACCCCACAGCCTAAACCTAACATCCCCAGCAGCCTATCCCTAACCTCCTCCACAGCCCCCACAGCCTTACCCTAACATCCCCTGCAGCCTAACCCTCCTGCCCGCAGCCTAACCCTAACCCTCTGCTACCTAACCCTAACCCCCCCCCCACAGCCTAGCCCTAACCTCCACCACAGCCTAACCCTAACCTCCCACCATTGCTTAACCCTAACCCCCCGCAGCCTAACCCTAACATCCCCTGCAGCCTAATCCTAACCTCCCTCCAGAGCCTTACACTAACCTCCCACGCAGCCTAACCCTAACCCTCCTGTCCGCAGCCTAACCCTAATCCTAACCTCCCCACAGGCTAGCCCTAACCCTTCTGTCCGCAGCCTAACCCTAACCCCCTGCAGCCTAACCCTAACCACCCCCGCAGCCTAACCCTAACCTCTTTTACAGCCTAACCCTAACCTCCCACCATTGCCTAACTCTAACCCTCTGCAGCCTTACCCTAACCTCCCCCACAGCCTAACCCTAACTTCCCACTGTTGCCTGACCCTAACCCCCTGCAGCCTTACCCTAACCTCCCCCGCAACCTAATCCTAACCTACCCCCACAACCTTACCCTAACCTCCCCCGCAGCCTAACCCTAACCCTCCGCTGCCTAATCCTAACCTCCCTGCAGCTTTACTGTAACCCTCCTGTCCGCAGCCTAACCCTCAACTTCCTAACCCTGCTAACTGTTGGCTGCAGCAGCATCTTCTGTGTCTCGGCGTTCATGTGACTGACTTCCCGGTCAGACCTCTGATCCTCCTGTGTTCTATTACCCTAATCCCTTCTCTTAACCATTCTTCTAGCGCCTAACCGTAAACTCCCCACCCTCACAGCCTACCCCTAACTTCCCCAGCAGCCTATCCCTAACCTTCCCACAGCATAACCCTAACCCCCTGCGGCCTAACCCTAACCTCCTCCGCAGCCTATCCCTAACCTCCCCACAGCCTACATACCCTCCCCCGCAGCCTAATTACAACCACTGCTGCCGAACCATAACCTTCCCCGCAGCCTAACCATAACCTCCCACTGCTGCCTAACCCTGACTTCCCACCGCTGCCTAACCATAACCTCCCCAGCAGCCTTACCCTAACTTCCCACTGCTGCCTAGCCCTAACCCACTGCAGGCTTACCCTAACCTCCCCCACAGCCTAACCCTAACCCTCCTGTCCGCAGCCTTACCCTAACATCCCCCGCAGCATAACCCTAGCCCTCTTTCCTGCAGCCTAACCCTAGTCCCCTGCAGCCTTACCCTAACCTCCCCCGCAGCATAACCCTAGCCCTCCTGTACGCAGCCTAACCCTAGTCCCCTGCAGCCTTACCCTAACCTCCCCCGCAGCATAACCCTAGCCCTCCTGTACGCAGCCTAACCCTAGTCCCCTGCAGCCTTACCCTAACCTCCCCCGCAGCATAACCCTAGCCCTCCTGTACGCAGCCTAACCCTCTGCTGCCTAACCCTAACCTGTCCGCAGCCTAACCATAACCCTTCACTGCCTAACCTAAACCCTTCTGTCCGCAGCCTAAGCTTAAGCTTAACCCTCCTGTCCGCAGCCTAACCCTCCGCTGCCTAACCCTAACTCTTCTGTCTGCAGCCTAACCTTAACCCTCTGCAGCCTTACCCTAACCTCCCCTAACTTCCCACCGTTGCCCAACCTTAATCCCCTGCTGCCTTACCCTAACCTCCCCCGCAGCCTAACCCTAACCTCCCCCGCAGCATAACCCTAACCTCCCACCATTGCCTAACCCTAACCCTCCGCTGCCTAACCCTAACCTCCCCGCAGCTTTACCGTAACCCTCCTGCTTGCAGCCTAACCCTCTGCTGCCTAACCCTAACCTCCCCCGTAACCTAACCCTCCTGTGAAGAGTGGTCCGCGTGGGTGCCATGCCGGGGACGGGGTGGAGGGTACTTACCTCCGTTCCCCTCCGGCGGGCGGTGGCTCACGGCAGGCTTCGGCGAGCCTGCGGGCTTCCGGCATGGAGGGACTTGCATCCGTTAGGATTTAAGTCTCACAAAATGGATTGCGGCAGTTTGAATGGAGCGCCAAGTGTGAGCCAATCGGGGCTCGCGCATTGGCAGCCAATGGGGAAAGGCCGCGGCGAGCCAATCAGGGCTCGCCGTATCATAGCTCCGCCCTCTCCCAGCATCATATAAGAGACGCTGCGGAGCAGGAGAGCTCAGTCAGGCGCCGTGCGCTGAAGCAAGAAGAGCTCCAGAAGAAGAAGCAAGAAGCAGCGGCGAAGAAGAAGATAGAAGAAGTGGCGGAGAAGACCAGGGAAGCGGAGGAAAGAGCCCAGCGGCGGAGGACCGGCGGAGAGTGCTGCAGCGTGTGGGAAGCAAAAGAGCTGACGAAGCTCCCCGCTGCAGCCTCTCCCCCCGAGTCGGGTAGGCGGCCTTGGGCCACCAGTACATACATCTAGTCCTCCCTAGAGCACCAGGGTTCAGGCACTAGGCCTGCGGGTATAGTCAGGCCCCTCCGGCCTGAGCCACTATAGTCAGCCCCTTCCGGCCTGTGCCCCAACCATGCCTCCGGCCTGTGCCCTCCACCAGGCCCTTCCAGCCTGTGCCCTCCACCAGGCCTCCGGCCTGTGCCCACCACCAGGCCTCCAGCCTGTGCCCTCAACCAGGCCTCCGGCCTGTGCCCACAACCAGGCCTCCGGCCTGTGCCCTCACCCAGGCCTCCGGCCTGCGCCCGCACCCAGGCTTCCGGCCTGTGCCTGCATTTAGGCTTAAGCCTGAATTTCCATGGGTACAACTCCAGATTGAATGTGTGTGAATCCTTGTCTGGTGAGTGAAATAACTATTTGAAGATACAGGATAAAAGGGGTGCAGTGTACAGGGCCTGGTCCAGACAAGGCTCCACAGGGAGTGGGCTGTAAGGCAGCTTGTTGGGGATCTGAGTCTAGCTGGGAGTGAGGGACCGGCTGGTTCCCACACTGTGCACACTACAAGGGATTGGAGGGGCTGTGGAGTAATGGACCCGTCCCACACGCCTCAACTTCCCGTTAACCTGACGTGGATGGCTGTCCACAACAGAACCCTATTCAAGCTCGCGTGAAGGAGAGAGTGCCCACCGTGTCTGTTAACCTGTGAGCGAAGCCGGCTATATACGGGGTTATCATATGTCATCGCGTAGGGGTATTATTTAATCTGATTCATTGCATTGTGGTGGCGTATTGATGATGTGATCTCTGTCAGTAAAAGTTAGAAACAGTAGTCCCAGTTGTATTTGTTGTATTGTTCGGCAGGTGAAGTTAGGCAGAAGTTAGTTGTTAGCCGTTAGATAGATAATCCTGCAGTTAGGGAGGCTGCTCTTTCATCTACGGAGGCAGAGATCCGCTACAATCAAGGTGACCAGTAAGCCAGAAGTGAGTATTGATCCGTGTCTGTTTGTTACCCCCCCCCCCCTTCCCGTGCACCGGTCTAAGGGGTTTGCTCACGGACATGAGAACCCCATTGGCACACTACGCGCGAGAGTGCGAGTGGGTGAAAATTGGGTAGCTGAGGCTTTTAGCCAGTGATTACCTTTCACCCAACCGGTGAAGGTCGCTGCTACCCTTGACGTATCCCCTTCTTCGGTGGAAGAGAGGGTTGATACGTCTTAATCGGCTCACTTTCCTTCCTAGATTGCCCGTCGACCGTTTTGCTGGGAGAAGGTATCCATGTCCTGGATTTGCCCAGAGGTACTGGTTCATTAAAACTTCCGCGTACTGCAAGTGAAAGGGTCGGCCACAGGTAAGCAGTGGGACTACACCTGCACGGCAGCAGGCACTGCATCGCTGTTCTCCCTTTCACACTCCTGTCCGCAGCCTAACCCTAACCCTCTGCTGCCTAACCCTAACCACCCCCGCAGCCTAAGCCTTCTGTCAGCAGCCTAACCCTAACCCTCTGCAGCCTAACCCTAACCACCCCCGCAGCCTAACCCTTCTGTCAGCAGCCTAACCCTAACCCTTCTGTCAACAGCCTAACCCTAACCACCCCCGCAGCCTAACCCTAACCTCTCCCACAGCCTAACCCTAACCTCCCACCATTGCCTAACTCTCTGCAGCCTAACCCTAACCTCCCCCGCAGCCTAACCCTAACCCTTCTGTCAGCAGCCTAACCCTAACCCTCTGCAGCCTTACCCTAACCTCCCACCATTGCCTAACCCTCTGCAGCCTTACCCTAACCTCCTCCACAGCCTAACCCTAACTTCCCACCATTGTGTAAACCTAACCCCCCGCAGCCTTACCCTAACCTCCCACGCAGCCTAACCCTAACCTCCACCCACAGCCTTACCCTAACCTCTCCTGCAGCCTAACCCTAACCTCCCTCCACAGCCGTACCCTAACCTCCCACGCAGCCTAACCCTAACCTCCACCCACAGCCTTACCCTAACCTCCCCCCACAGCCTAACCCTAACTTCCCAGCATTGCGTAACCCTAACCCCCCGCAGCCTTACCCTAACCTCCCACGCAGCCTAACCCTAACTCTTCTGTCTGCAGCCTAACCTTAACCCTCTGCAGCCTTACCCTAACCTCCCCTGCAGCCTAACCCTAATCCACTCCCTAACTTCCCACCGTTGCCCAACCTTAATCCCCTGCTGCCTTACCCTAACCTCCCCGCAGCCTAACCCTAACCTCCCCCGCAGCATAACCCTAACCTCCCACCATTGCCTAACCCTAACCCTCCGCTGCCTAACCCTAACCTCCCCGCAGCTTTACCCTAACCCTCCTGCTTGCAGCCTAACCCTCTGCTGCCTAACCCTAACCTCCCCCGTAACCTAACCCTAACCCTCCTGTGAAGAGTGGTCCGCGTGGGTGCCATGCCGGGGACGGGGTGGAGGGTACTTACCTCCATTCCCCTCCGGCGGGCGGTGGCTCACGACAGGCTTCGGCGAGCCTGCGGGCTTCCGGCATGGAGGGACTTGCATCCGTTAGGATTTAAGTCTCACAAAATGGATCGCGGCAGTTTGAATGGAGCGCCAAGTGTGAGCCAATCGGGGCTCGCGCTTTGGCAGCCAAGGCGGAAAGGCAGCGGCGAGCCAATCAGGGCTCGACGCATCATAGCTCCGCCCTCTCCCAGCGTCATATAAGAGACGCTGCGGAGCAGGAGAGCTCAGTCGTGCGCCGTGCGCTGAAGCAAGAAGAGCTCCAGAAGAAGAAGCAAGAAGCAGCGGCGAAGAAGAAGATAGAAGAAGTGGCGGAGAAGACCAGGGAAGCGGAGGAAAGAGCCCAGCGGCGGAGGACCTGCGGAGAGTGCTGCAGCGTGTGGGAAGCAAAAGAGCTGACGAAGCTCCCCGCTGCAGCCTCTCCCACCGAGTCGGGTAGGCGGCCTTGGGCCACCAGTACATACATCTAGTCCTCCCTAGAGCACCAGTGTTCAGGCACTAGGCCTGCGGGTATAGTCAGGCCCCTCCGGCCTGAGCCACTATAGTCAGCCCCTTCCGGCCTGTGTTCCAACCATGCCTCCGGCCTGTGCACTCCACCAGGCCCTTCTAGCCTGTGCCCTCCACCAGGCCTCCGGCCTGTGCCCACCACCAGGCCTCCGGCCTGTGCCCTTAACCAGGCCTCCGGCCTGTGCCCACAACCAGGCCTCCGGCCTGTGCCCACAACCAGGCCTCCGGCCTGTGCCCTCACCCAGGCCTCCGGCCTGCGCCCGCACCCAGGCTTCCGGCCTGTGCCTGCATTTAGGCTTAAGCCTGAATTTCCATGGGTACAACTCCAGATTGAATGTGTGTGAATCCTTGTCTGGTGAGTGAAATAACTATTTGAAGATACAGGATAAAAGGGGTGCAGTGTACAGGGCCTGGTCCAGACAAGGCTCCACAGGGAGTGGGCTGTAAGGCAGCTTGTTGGGGATCTGAGTCTAGCTGGGAGTGAGGGACCGGCTGGTTCCCACACTGTGCACACTACAAGGGATTGGAGGGGCTGTGGAGTAATGGACCCGTCCCACACGCCTCAACTTCCCGTTAACCTGACGTGGATGGCTGTCCACAACAGAACCCTATTCACGCTCGCGTGAAGGAGAGAGCGCCCACCGTGTCTGTTAACCTGTGAGCGAAGCCGGCTATATACGGGGTTATCATATGTCATCGCGTAGGGGTATTATTTAATCTGATTCATTGCATTGTGGTGGCGTATTGATGATGTGATCTCTGTCAGTAAAAGTTAGAAACAGTAGTCCCAGTTGTATTTGTTGTATTGTTCGGCAGGTGAAGTTAGGCAGAAGTTAGTTGTTAGCCGTTAGATAGATAACCCTGCAGTTAGGGAGGCTGCTCTTTCATCTACGGAGGCAGAGATCCGCTACAATCAAGGTGACCAGTAAGCCGGAAGTGAGTATTGATCCGTGTCTGTTTGTTACCCCCCCCCCCCTCCCCCCCCATCCTGTGCACCGGTCTAAGGGGTTTGCTCACGGACATGAGAACCCCATTGGCACACTACGCGCGAGAGTGCGAGTGCGTGAAAATTGGGTAGCTGAGGCTTTTAGCCAGTGATGACCTTTCACCCAACCGGTGAAGGTCGCTGCTACCTTTGACGTATCCCCTTCTTCGGTGGAAGAGAGGGTTGATACGTCTTAATCGGCTCACTTTCCTTCCTAGATTGCCCGTCGACTGTTTTGCTGGGAGAAGGTATCCATGTCCTGGATTTGCCCAGAGGTACTGGTTCATTAAAACTTCCGCGTACTGCAAGTGAAAGGGTCGGCCACAGGTAAGCAGTGGGACTACACCTGCACGGCAGCAGGCACTGCATCGCTGTTCTCCCTTTCACACTCCTGTCTGCAGCCTAACCCTAACCCTCTGCTGCCTAACCCTAACCCCCCCCCCCGCAGCCTAAGCCTTCTGTCAGCAGCCTAACCCTAACCCTCTGCAGCCTAACCCTAACCACCCCCGCGGCCTAACCCTTCTGTCAGCAGCCTAACCCTTCTGTCAGCAGCCTAACCCTTCTGTCAGCAGCCTAACCCTAACCCTCTGCAGCCTAACCCTAACCACCTCCGCAGCCTAACCCTAACCTCTCCCACAGCCTAACCCTAACCTCTCCCACAGCCTAACCCTAACCTCCCACCATTGCCTAACTCTCTGCAGCCTAACCCTAACCTCCCCCGCAGCCTAACCCTAACCCTTCTGTCAGCAGCCTAACCCTAACCCTCTGCAGCCTTACCCTAACCTCCCACCATTGCCTAACCCTCTGCAGTCTTACCCTAACCTCCCCCACAGCCTAACCCTAACTTCCCACCATTGCCTAACCCTCTGCAGCCTTACCCTAACCTCCCCCACAGCCTAACCCTAACTTCCCACCATTGCGTAACCCTAACCCCCGGCAGCCTTACCCTAACCTCCCACGCAGCCTAAACCTAACCTCCACCCGCAGCCTAACCCTAATCCTCTGCAGCCTAGCCCTAACCTCCCACCATTGCCTAACCCTCTGCAGCCTTACCCTAACCTCCCCCACAGCCTAACCCTAACTTCCCACCATTGTGTAAACCTAACCCCCCACAGCCTTACCCTAACCTCTCCTGCAGCCTAACCCTAACCTCCCTCCACAGCCTTACCCTAACCTCCCCCACAGCCTAACCCAAACTTCCCACCATTGCATAACCCTAACCCCCCACAGCCTTACCCTAACCTCCCACGCAGCCTAACCCTAACCTCCTGTCTGGTGCCTAACCCTAACCTTCCGACAGCTTTACCCTACCCCTCCTGTCCGCAGCCTAAACCTCCGCTGCCTAACCCTAACCTCCCCCACATCCTAACCCTTACCCTCCTGTCCGCAGCCTAATTCCAACCCTCCGCTACCTAACCCTAACCTTTCCCCCGCAACCTAACCGTAATGTCAACATAGTAATAATGTTGACATTTCACCTGTCGACATTCTGCCTGTCAACATTTTTACAATAACATCACAGGGGATAGATAAGAGATGTAGTTCCATCATAAGGAAACTCCTTTTAGGTGCACTCTTATTTGTGTTGAGTGTGGATCATAGGGTCGACCACACTTAGGTCGACAGTCATTAGGTCGACATGAACAATGTCAACATGGAAAAATGTCGACATGAGGGTGTTGTTTTTGTTGTTTTTTTCTTTTTGGTGTCGTTTTCTTCGTAAAGTGAACGTGAACCCCAATTAGTGCACGGTGTCCCCTCGCTTGCTTCGGGCAAGGTGCCTCGCTCCACGCAGGTCACTATTCCCAATCGTAGTCCATGTCGATCGTAAAGTATGAAAAAGTTTAAAAAATGGGGAAAAAAGTGAAAAACTCATGTCGGCCTTTTTCCATGTCGACCTAATTCATGTCTCCCAATAGTGGTCCACCTAATGACCTTCGACCTGTCAAAGTCAGAAAAATATCTCTATGCACACTGCAATATTTGCACCTCACACAGGTCTGCGCTGCCCATGCGTGCGCTCTCCCGTGCGTGCGCATACTCGCTGTTGCGGGCACCCGCGGGCGCACGGTATGTGCATTTACGGTAGAGTTCATGTGTTCGTAGCGTGCGACTCAATCGTTACATATTTCCACTATATAATGTATTTTGTAGATCATGGTCCCTTTGATAGAATCTGAAAGTTTGGTTAATGTAGAATGTTCATGAACAGAGAAATCCCCCTTTGTTTGATACGAAGGGTCAGACAGGAGTAATACAGTGGTGTTTAGTACCCATCGGAAGAGTATTTAATTAGCAATATTCCGGTGTTGGTTTGAAGCGGATTAATCGCTCGTGCGAATAGTTATGGACATAAGAAGTTTATGAACATTTACTGTATTTGCACTTACTTATCCATGCGGCGGGAAACCCAGTTTCCCTCCCACCTGAGCTGTTGGAAATCGTCACAGCCCACCTGTATGAATCAACCTATGACCTTTTGTTATAATGCGAGGAGGAATTCCTGTGTCCAATGAACAATGAGATTGTAGGGACCATTGAATTGCATTGTGTGTGGGGCATAAATAGACACGCCGATCACATCCAGCTCACTCTTCAACGGTTATCATTGCTGAAAATCGGGAGCTGGATGTCCAGAGGCGCATGCGATCGTTTCCTTTGTGCGTAAGTTTTCTCCGCAATCATATTGTCTTTCTTGTTGTTATGGGCCATATCTCTCTCTCTCTCTCTTCTCCTCTTTCTCTCGTAGTCTCTTAAACGTAATAGTATTGTATTGTATTTCATGTGTAGTTATCTGGTTAGGTAGTCTATGTTATATTGTAGTGTATGACTTGTATTGTATTAATTCTTTTACAAGTATAACATTCATAATATATATATTAGGCGTTGGACCCTAAGCACGGTATCTGTGTATTTCTTATAGTGTTCAGTATTCTCAGAGCGTCGGTGACGCTCAAACATCTTTTAAATTAATAAGGTTACACTGTGTTGCATCTACACCCTATCTCTACACTAAGGTTTTACAGCATATTACATTGTTTATGGTTTAGATATAAAGGTTTAACATTGTGAGCGTCTGCGACGCTCGTGATCTCCTCGTGGTCTCGAGCGTCTGCTACGCTGATAGCGTAGCATAACGGTAGTCGCTCACCTATAAGTGTGCCCGTTACCAACAGCGTATTCTCGTGAGCGTCTGTATCGCTCGAGCAGCCCGCTCACGATACAGCGTCCGTTACGCTATAGTGAACCATTACGTTAGTCGGCAGCCAATAGCGTGCCTGCCTGTGATCTCTTGGCCGTGAGCGAACGTGACGCTTGAGCGTCTCGACCACGGCTAAGCGATTGTTACGCAACGAGCGTACCCTTACGGTACTCCATACGTAAATAGCGTACAGTGTTCTTAGACCTCATAAAGGGTTTTATATAAGATAAATATTTAGCTTTATCAATTGGCGGCTCGTTCTGTCCTTCACATATCTCTGCTAGGTAATTTCAGCAGACATTATCCATCAGCAAAGGGCGGGAGATCATATTCTTCGCAGTGCTGACGGGATAAGCGTCTGCTTCGCTTAGTAAAGGGTGCTGAAGGAATCCGGAACCGGAGGTAAGAACAACACGCTAGTGTCTTTTAAAACTGTTTATTTCTGTCTTGCGTACACACGCACATATCTGCATTTCTTTTTCATTCGTGTATTTTCATATATCACTCTCCTGTTTGCCATTTTATAATTGATAAAACGTGCTAAGAGAGATTTGTCGCTATTTCATAGTTAAAGTGTAAAAGTAATGCGTTAAGGGATAAAGTATAAAGCACACGCAGCTCTACCTAAAGGTAAAAGGAGAGATTGGTGTGTTGCGCGGTAGACGATCGAGGATCATCTACATTGATAAACGTGTTAGTTGTGTTACAGTGACGCCCACGTAACTCAAGTCGCACGATAGTGTTGATTTTTAAGTAGCGCAAAAGGCGATAAGTAACGCAACAGGCGATAAGTAACGTAGCGCAACAGGCGATAAGTAACGCAACAGGCGATAAGTAACACAACAAGCGATAAATAGCGCATCAGGCGATAAGTAGCGCAAATCTATTTTAAATCCAAAATTTAAATTAACAGATCCTTCTCCAAATTTACAACACATCTGGTCTAAAGAAAAATTTCTGCGCAGAAATAGAAATAGAAACAAAAGTGTGTATGTGATGAGTGAGTGTTTTTAAGTTTTACAATTTTGGGGATTGAACCACAGAAATCATCGAGTTCTCGTGAAGGTACATACATGTAAGTGACATACATGGTGGCTAGGGAGGCATCCCTGGTTAAACATATATAAAATTTGAGCATTAGAGTGTAGCAGACCAGGAGGTCATACTGTAACAGACCAGGAGGTCAGACCAGGAGGTCGCATAACAGACCAGGAGGTCCAGGTACAGCAGACAAGGAAGTCCGCTATAGAGACAAGGCACAACACCAAAGAAGGGTTGGTGCGACACCCATATAGGAAAACAAAGCTCAGGCTGAAGGAATTCGCAGCTGCTGAATGTCGATTCCACTGGTCGCTCCGTACATAAGATTAGTTGCTTATGTACTGAACAATTGTACCGCACGTAATTGTGTGCATTAGTTAGTAACCTGACCAGTACCATTTGTGTACAAACCCGGTCATAAACGCTATTTGTACATTCTAACGTGATTTGTGTAATTTTTTATTTTAACCAAAAAGGGAAATTCTCTGGTCACTCAGGAATTATCCGACAACCCCACCTTTACTGGAAAGGGTTAATGCTCTTCGGATCACACCCACATGTTCCAGTAAACTCAGGTTAATAGGGGCCCTGGGTCGAGTACGCCAGCACTATATCAGTGTGTGGGCATATTGGTCGGCGTGGGCGAGTGAGTGAGGTGCTCGGTAAACTTCACCGTCAACCTATCTTTGAATATTTTGGTTTTTTAAGGGTTAGCAACACCTGCAAATTATGGGGGCCAGTTGTTCAAGAAGGGGGCGATCAACCTCGGTTCGGGTTGATTCTGTAAACCGACCAGTCGGGTCGGCAAGGTACGTAATGTGTGAAAAATACGGAAGGCACACAGAAATTTTATGTGATGAATGGGAGAAAATGACTGTACATGACGGGGAGAAATTCCCAAGAGTAGGTAGCTTCAGCCCAGAAGTGTTAACGAATTTAAGGAGAAGGATATGTCTCATTAAATCAGCAAAGAGATGAATCCAACATTATGATTATTTGCAGCTATGGCAACAGGAGGGTGAAATACAGAGAGGATTGGCTCAGGCGGCGGGATCTGGCCCTATCAGAAAACTGATAGCCACGGCCCCGCCGCCACCATACATACCGGGAGAGAAATTGGTTGCGGAGAATGACGTAGCAGGGGGTAACAAACAGGCACTTAGCAACTGTATAAATGTTAAGGATAATGTTAATAAGTTAACCCATGCAAGTATTAACCCGTGCAAGTTGTACCCTGTTTTGAACTTTCCCCAGGAGTGTGATCAGGAAGACGAATCGGCAACAATATCGGCGCTCTCTCTAGCAGCCACCATATCAGAAACGACAGTAGGCACGGCCCAACCCATAAGATTAGTAACAAAGCCCCCTAGCGGAGGGACAGGTGAGGTCGTATCAACGGGTAAGTACGGCACCATACACTATGCTGAGACTATTTCACCACAGGCTGTAGAACCTACACAGAATGATGTTGTTAGAATTAATCCTGTTAAGGTAATAGTAGTGCCAAATGGGAAAACGGACACTTCAGGAGTCACTCCTGTTAGGAACATTGCCATGTACAGCCCGTTTTCCCGAATGGAATTAAGGACCATAGTGTCTGAATTCCCTGACCCCAGAAAAGACTTAGTTGCTAGCCAAAAATACATCAGAGACCTAGGAAACACTTTAGAGCCCAATAACAAAGATTGGCAGGTATTGCTGAGGGCATGTTTACCCTCCAATGTCGACGCAGTTCAATTTTTAGCTGACTGTGGACTGGATCAGGATGTACCTCTTACAGATGTGTACAACAAAGATAACGTAAAAAGAATAAATTTACAGTTAAAGGAGTATTTCCCAGCTGTAGCCAAATGGAATAGAATTTTTTCCATTAAACAAAAAGAGTCAGAAACAGCTGCAGAATATTTTCACCGGGCATTATTAGAAATGGCAAAGTACACTGGCATAGAGGACATTAGGACCAATGCAAATCATCAAGAAGTAGCAGTATCTGTGCTAATGGATGGTTTAAAAGAGGCATTAAAGACTAGGGTACAGACCACACAACCATGTTGGCGAAGTCTGTCGGTGGCTACTTTGAGAGAGGCTGCTATTGATCACGACCGGAATATCACCAGACACAGGGAGTCGCAAGGTGATAAGTTAATGTCAGTAAGTATACAGGCCCTGACCACAAAACAGCCTGTGTTTATATCACCAAACCCTGTGGGTAAGTCAAAGGTGGTAACATGTTATTTTTGTCACAAACAGGGACACATAGCACGAGACTGTAGAGCGAAAAATTCGCAAAGATCATACCAACCCCCTAGACAACGACACGACACACGACATTGGGAGCAAGGTCCGCAGAGACGGAGTTATGAGCTACATACAGGGGAAACAAAAAGATACCCCCCGAACAGAGACTGGCAAGCCACTGGTAGTTCCCATTTCACCCCTTCACAAGTAGTTGCTGCCAGCGGGATTCAGGGAGGTCACCATACCCAATAGGGGTGTGGCCATACCTGTAATCTGCAGCCAGTAAAATTGATTGCAAGTCTTGGGAGTGAACCAGAAATTGCAATCAATGTAGCTGGTAAATCATTAAACTTTCTTGTAGACACAGGGGCGGCCAAATCAGTGATAAATTCGACAGTGGGCATGAGAACCACTGGTAAGACAATTCCAGCCATAGGAGTAACAGGAGTAGTCCAGCACTACCCTGTATGCAAACCAGCCGAGATTACAGTAGGGCCGTTACATACCAAGCATTCCTTTTTGCTGGCTGCATCGGCACCGACTAATCTCCTGGGAAGAGACTTATTGTGCAAAATGGGGTGCGTCATTTATTGTACTCCTGAAGGTGTATTCTTGGACATACCTGAGAATCACGCTCAGGAAGTGCGAGACATGTTAGACTCCCCGTCAAAATTAATGTCACATACCATTATGACAAATAGGACTCCATCCCAAGTAGAGGAAATGACATCCCAGATACCAGAGTCACTTTGGACTAAAGATGGACAGGACACTGGATTAATGGCAAACGTAGCTCCGGTAGTTGTACAAGTAAAAGATGGTAGGATAGCTCCAAAAATCCCACAGTACCCTCTGAAGCCAGAGGTGGAGTTAGGAGTGTACCCCGTAATAGAGCGCTTGCTACAACAGGGCATTCTGGTAAGAACGTCCAGCACTGCCAATAGTCCCATCTTCCCTGTTAAAAAGAGTGGGGGGAGGGGTTACCGGCTAGTGCAGGATCTAAGGGGGATTAACAAAATAGTTGAGAGTCAGTTCCCCGTAGTGCCAAATCCAGCTGTCATCCTTATGCAAATCCCTCCCACTGCGAAATTTTTCACTGTTATTGACCTCTGCTCCGCTTTCTTTTCGGTACCTCTGCACCCTGACAGTCAATATTTGTTTGCATTCACATACAGAGGAGTCCAATACACATGGACTCGATTACCACAAGGTTTCATAGACAGTCCAAGTATATTTTCCCAGGCTTTGCATGATTGTTTACAGTCTTTCCAACCAGAGAGTGGATCAGTATTAATACAGTACGTGGATGATCTACTACTGTGTTCTGATTCATTGGAAGCATCCCTGAAGGATACGAAACAGCTCCTGTTTCATCTTTCAGACACAGGACACAAGGTTTCCAAAGACAAGTTGCAATTATGCCAAACTAAGGTAAAATATTTGGGACACTGTCTAACACAAGGACTGAGACACCTGACCGCTGATAGAATTCAAGCAATTAGAGACATGACTCTGCCACAAACCCAGCAACAGATCAGAACATTTTTAGGAATGTGTGGGTATTGCCGTAACTGGATCCCAGGATTTTCCATTCTAGCGTTACCTTTGCAGGAGATGGTTTCCTCAAACAAACCTGATCGGATTTCGCATACAGACGAGTCCGAGATGGCATTTGAGAGACTTAAACAGTGCCTAACGCAGGCACCAGCATTAGGTATGCCAGACTATGGGAAACCCTTTGAGCTGTACGGAACAGAAAGTGCGGGTTGCGCGGCAGGCGTCTTAACCCAAAAGCACAGTGATGCCAGCAGGCCAGTAGCATACTACAGCGCTCAGCTAGATACGGTAGCGCGATCCCTCCCCACATGCTTGCGAAGCGTTGCTGCGATAGCATTGCTAGTAACGAAAAGCGAAGATGTAGTGCTAGGTCACAACCTCACAATTCATACACCACATGCAGTGTCAGCCTTGCTAAATTCTGCCCAAACCAGGCACGTCTCATCAGCGCGGTTTACAAGATGGGAATTGGCACTAATGGCCCCCGTAAACATCACCATAAGGAGATGCAGTGCATTAAATCCTGCAACATATCTCCCAGGTGTGCCTGGACAGGCACAAAGGGTGGAGGATGAGAGTGGTGGGGAAGGAGAATTTAACACAAAGGAAGACACACATGATTGTATGGAATATTTGACCCAAAATTTTACCGCAAGGCCTGACATCAGTGACAACCCACTGGAAGATGTAGATCTAACTTTCTACACGGACGGTAGTTGTCACAGACAGTCAGACTCGGGAGACTTGTGTACTGGATACGCAGTCGTAGATGACCAAGGCACCATAGAAGCGGAACCGCTAGGCCCACCTCACTCAGCCCAGGTTGCTGAACTGGTTGCCCTAACCAGAGCATGTGAATTAGCTAAGGGCAAATCAGCCAATATCTACACCGACTCTAGATACGCATTCGGGGTAGTCCATGATTTCGGAGCCCTATGGCGCCTCAGAAATTTCATGACGGCAGCTGGTACACCGATAGCGCATGCAGCTCACATCAAAAGGCTTCTAACAGCGATACAGGAACCCGACAGAGTGGCTGTTATCAAGTGTAAAGCACACACATATAGCCAAGACCCAGTATCACTTGGTAACAGCCGAGCAGATGAAGCTGCTAAGTTAGCAGCTGGTACACCCAGACAGACAGACACCACACAACTGATGGTATTTAATACCATCAACACACAGAAGTTGTGTGAGATGCAAAATTTGTGTTCCACACAGGAAAAGGCAGTCTGGAAGGCAAAGGGATATGGCCAGGAGTCCTCAGGACTCTGGACGGATGGACAAGGTAAACCGGTGGCCCCCAGAGCATATCTCCCATGTTTAGCTGAGGCAGCTCACGGGCTGACTCATCTGGGCAAGGAGGGAATGTGCAAGTTGGTAAGAGCATATTGGTGCGCCCCAGGATTTTCATCTCATGCAAGTAAGAGAGCAATGTCATGCCTTACCTGTTTGAGAAAGAACATCGGAAAGGCAATACCAACAGAACCATCTCATATCCCACCTACAGGCGGCCCTTTCCAAGTAATACAGATTGACTTCATTCAATTACCCCCTTGTCGAAATTTGAAATATGTACTTGTTTGTATAGATGTTTTCTCAAATTGGGTCGAAGCATTTCCTGCGGCCACAAATACCGCTATGTTTACTGCTAAGAAAATTGTGCAGGAATTTGTATGTAGATATGGTATCCCTAGAATAATTGAAAGTGATAGGGGTACCCATTTTACAGGTGATGTCTTTCAAGGAATGTGTAAGTTGATGGGAATTGATAGCAAGCTGCACACTCCATACCGTCCACAGGCGAGTGCGAAGGTGGAAAGAGTGAACAGCACCATTAAAAATAAACTGAGCAAAGTTATGGCAGAGACAGGATTGACATGGCCAGAAGCTTTACCCATTGTACTGTACAGCATCAGAACCACTCCCAGGTCCCCTCTTAATCTGTCCCCCTTTGAAATCTTGTTTGGTCGACAACCGCATGTTATGATTAACCCTCAGGATGATTTGAAGTGTAACAATGAAGTGACTGTAAAGTACTTGATTAACATGAGTAAACAGCTAAGGAATCAAAATGATAATTTGAAGTTAGTGATTCCTGATTTACCAGATAGTAATTGTCATGACATTGAACCTGGGGATTATGTAATGATACGGAATTTTCTACGCTCAGGTTGCCTTATTGACAGATGGGAAGGACCATACCAAGTCTTATTGACTAGCACTACAGCATTGAAAGTTGCAGAGAGAGAGACTTGGGTTCATTCGTCCCATTGTAAGAAGGTTGCTGATCCAGAGAGGTCCCGTGATAAGGAACAGACGGTAGAGGACGTTGTATCACTGGAGTGTCTGTTCCAGGAGGACTGAGGCGGCACCTGAGCATCGAGAATCACAAGATCAAAAGCAGTTGTCGATCCCCCGTTTCCCTTTTATTGTTTTTCTCCACTTCCCATTCCCTCTCCCTCAAATTATTTTTTCCCCCTTCTCATTCTTCTTCGTTTCCTCCTAAGATGGACTTGCCTCAAGAGACTGTGATCCGGATTTTCCTGTTGACCATGATGTTGACCAGAGCAGTCTGTTCCGGCGAGAGTACCATGGAGTTCGAGAGAGGTTCTGGAATGGGTTTTGATGACAGAGATGGAGGCGTAGTTTTCCGAGAACAACATAATCAACAAGCAAAGGCGAGTATCAGAAAACGATCCGATAGCATTGACCATAGAAGGAATTGTGAAGGATTGTTAGCTGAAGAAAACTGTATCTGTAGGCTCTGTGACAACGTAGTTGAGGATGGGTGCATCAAGAAATGCCAATCCAGTTTTAATATCCACATGGACCGGCATCCATTGAGTGACTATCACTCCTTAGTGGGTAGTGTGTTAAATCAAACAGATTGTTGGGTATGCTCTCAAGTACCTCAAGGTCATAGCAAATCAGGACTAGTACCATTTCCTTTAACGATAGGGGAGGTAATTGAGCTAAGTGGTGGGAGGCCGGTGGACAGGAGGTTTAATATCTCCAGTCCTCCTAGTTTGAAGCTCCACCAATATCATGTGGATAGATCCCTCATATGTTTTAACATTTCCAATCCCCGAAAGCCGGGAAATTGGGAAGTGTCATGGAGTAACCAAACCATGACCTTTTCATATAGAGCAGATAGAATGCCGACAGATACAGAACTTATACGCCACATAGCCAGTAGAGGAAAATCTTTCCGATATAGGTATACCCTAGGAAATAGGATTACGAGAGTTGGAGAGGTATCACCAGGATACTGTGCACATATCGTACAAGCTGATACGTGTACTAGACAGATGGGAGAATTAGGGTTAGGAGATTTCACATGGAAGATGTGTAATATGGTTATGTCCTACTCCGTCCCATATGTTCTCCCCGATGATGCATATTTCATATGCGGGAGGAAGGCGTATAAGTGGCTTGCCCCAAACTCTGAAGGATTGTGTTATATTGGAAAAGTACTGCCTGAAGTAATGACTGTATCACATGCCAAAATGAAAGATATACACCGTGTTGCCCAAGCTCCTTATACTCGCACCCATTACGAGCACGTAGTTAAACGGCACCTGATAGAAAGAACAGAGCATCCGGCCTCTGACATGATCCATGAATCCACCGGGATTCAGTTTCTAATCGCGTTAGACATCACTCGCACCGCCAGAGGAGTGTTGAATTATAAATACATATCTGCGCTCGCAAATTTGTTAGATAATATCACAGAAATGTATGATGACACATTTAGGTATACTGGAAGAGAACTTCAAGCTTATAAAACAGAACTAGTTCAGTATAGAATGATTCTCAATTATCTCACAGCAGTAACAGGTGGATATTGTGTCACACTGGCAACGCAGTACGGCGTGAAATGTTGCACATATATTACAAATAGTACCGAGGACCCGGTCGAGGTCATAGACCAAAAGATGGACGATATTCTCCAACTGAAGTGGGAATTTCGCAGGAGACACAATCTCACTCTTGCTGCTGTGAGTAATGAGCTGACTGGTTGGGTGTCATGGTTGAACCCGCGAAATTGGTTCTCCGGTTTAGGAGAATGGGCTCAAGGAGTCATAATGGATGTAGGGAAGTTTCTCCTATGTATCTTAGGTGTTATCATAACGATTGGCTTGATATTTAGATGCGGTCAGGCTTTAACGAAGTGTAAACAAAGTACCAGGGTGATGAGTTTAAGGAGTGAGGAAATTGTAATTCCAATGGATTTGATTTATGACCCAAATGTAGAAACAATGATGTGATGAAAATGCGATTTCTACGTTCCGTTTCTTTCACCTGTTTTTCCGTTTTCCCCAAGGTAAAAAGACCCACTTGGACGAGGAATTTGATGAGCCGATATAAAGACAACGGATGGATTAAAGAAGAAGTTTTGACAACCTGATACACAGATTTTTGATGAACTTTGCCATAGATCCCCAGTTTCCCTAGAAATTTTAAAATTACGCTAGCCCAACACTTTTGTAAATCTATGGACATTGACAAAGCTTTTGCTCGCACCTTATGGGCAAAAGCACAAAGAAGACTGCATTCAACAGACACCGAACAAGACTTCAACCGACAAATGTTCATTTACCTGACATAGAATACCACTGCATTTACCGTAATTATGTCTTTTCTTCATCTCTACAACCTTCAGGTAATTACACACATAGTATAGGGAATACAGGCACAGATACCAGCAATCACATATTCCCCCATTCATGTATCATCAACTAAAATGTGCTCCCCATTTTGTTCAAAATCCGAAAAGAGCTCGGTAAAGTTTGACAGCCCATCCACAGACCCGTACCACGGGATAAGAAGGAATTCAAATGTATACTTCGCAATGCCTCGAAGCTTGATTTAAAACACGTACGGCACGATGATACATGACCCCCAAGCACGGATTCATACACACATGCTTCTGCTATCACACTAGGTCATACCCTTTTCCTACCTTCTCCTCTCCTCCCCTACCCAACCATGTAAATGTATTAACCCCTGACATATATTTTTCTCGTTTTGAAATGTTTTAGGAAGTGGCAGTTATTGTTGACTGCCAAAGGGTGGACTGTCAAAGTCAGAAAAATATCTCTATGCACACTGCCATATTTGCACCTCACACAGGTCTGCGCTGCGCATGCGTGCGCTCTCCCGTGCATGCGCATACTCGCTGTTGCGGGCACCCGCGGGCGCGCGGTATGTGCATTTACGGTAGAGTTCATGTGTTCGTAGCGTGCGACTCAATCGTTACATATTTCCACTATATAATGTATTTTGTAGATCATGGTCCCTTTGATAGAATCTGAAAGTTTGGTTAATGTAGAATGTTCATGAACAGAGAAATCCCCCTTTGTTTGATACGAAGGGTCAGACAGGAGTAATACAGTGGTGTTTAGTACCCATCGGAAGAGTATTTAATTAGCAATATTCCGGTGTTGGTTTGAAGCGGATTAATCGCTCGTGCGAATAGTTATGGACATAAGAAGTTTATGAACATTTACTGTATTTGCACTTACTTATCCATGCGGCGGGAAACCCAGTTTCCCTCCCACCTGAGCTGTTGGAAATCGTCACAGCCCACCTGTATGAATCAACCTATGACCTTTTGTTATAATGCGAGGAGGAATTCCTGTGTCCAATGAACAATGAGATTGTAGGGACCATTGAATTGCATTGTGTGTGGGGCATAAATAGACAAGCCGATCACATCCAGCTCACTCTTCAACGGTTCTCATTGCTGAAAATCGGGAGCTGGATGTCCAGAGGCGCATGCGATCGTTTCCTTTGTGCGTAAGTTTTCTCCGCAATCATATTGTCTTTCTTGTTGTTATGGGCCATATCTCTCTCTCTCTCTCTCTTCTCCTCTTTCTCTCGTAGTCTCTTAAACGTAATAGTATTGTATTGTATTTCATGTGTAGTTATCTGGTTAGGTAGTCTATGTTATATTGTAGTGTATGACTTGTATTGTATTAATTCTTTTGCAAGTATAACATTCATAATATATATATTAGGCGTTGGACCCTAAGCACGGTATCTGTGTATTTCTTATAGTGTTAAGTATTCTCAGAGCGTCGGTGACGCTCGAACAGCTTTTAAATTAATAAGGTTACACTGTGTTGCATCTACACCCTATCTCTACACTAAGGTTTTACAGCATATTACATTGTTTATGGTTTAGATATAAAGGTTTAACATTGTGAGCATCTGCGCCGCTCGTGATCTCCTCGTGGTCTCGAGCGTCCGCTACGCTGACAGCGTAGCATAACGGTAGTCGCTCACCTATAAGTGTGCCCGTTACCAACAGCGTATTCTCGTGAGCGTCTGTATCGCTCGAGCAGCCCGCTCCCGATACAGCGTCCGTTACGCTATAGTGAACCATTACGTTAGTCGGCAGCCAATAGCGTGCCTGCCTGTGATCTCTTGGCCGTGAGCGAACGTGACGCTTGAGCGTCTCGACTACGGCTAAGCGATTGTTACGCAACGAGCGTACCCTTACGGTACTTCATACGTAAATAGCGTACAGTGTTCTTAGACCTCATAAAGGGTTTTATATAAGATAAATATTTAGCTTTATCAGACCTAACAGTGGTCGACCTAGAGACCTGATACCATTTGTGTTACTGTGAGTAATAGACCATAACTTTTCCTTTTATGCGTAAAATACAAGGAAAAAAGGACATACAGTATAATAACACCAACACAAAAATACCTAAAAAGAGGATTTTACAACTTGAGAGTCTAACCCTTCCGCAGTATACAGTATATAGGCTCTGCGGGAAAGATCCTGAAGATGTCAAATCTTTCTTAAATGATACAGTATACACAATTTGTAAGTATCATTGGGGGTCATTCCGAGATGATCGTAGCTGTGCTAAATTTAGCACAGCTACGATCATTCACACTGACATGCGGGGGGGACGCCCAGCACAGGGCTAGTCCGCCCCGCATGTCAGTGCCGGCCCCCCCACAGAAGTGCAAAGGCATCACACAGCGGCGATGCCTTTGCACTTCAAGAGTAGCTCCCGACCAGCGCAGCTTTAGCGTGCTGGCCGGGAGCTACTCATCGCTCCCCGGCCCGCAGCAACTGCGTGTGATGTCACGCAGCCGCTGCGGCCCGCCCCCTGTTCGGTCAGGCCATGCTTGCATTGGCCAGGCCACTCCCACGACACCGCCGTTCCGCCCAGCGATCGCCTCTGCCTGTCAATCAGGCAAAGGCAATCGTAGCCCTGCTACAGCCTTCGGCCGTCTGGCATGCGCCGGCGCTCTACGGCACTTACGCATGCGCAGTAAGGACCCGTTCGCTCGGCTGCGACAAAAAGCAGCGAGTAAACGGGTCAGAATGACCCCCATTGTCACAACACAGGATATCCACAGTAGAACAATAATTAAATATTCTCTTAACTGCAACAAACACCAAATAAGTCTAAATCCTAAGAATTCCACAATATCTGAATTCATTATTCCTATGCATAGGAGGCGGTATTATGGAAAATAAATAGTATATACGTAGGTATCCGGTAAGGGGATGCAGCCAAATAAATAATTCACGATTGTGCCATACACCCCCAAAATCTTTTTTAGAAATTTAATTTTCTGCTTTAATAATAAAGCGTATGCAGAAACAGGAATAATTCCTTACAGTGCCCACGTGCCGGAACTACATTTCCTGTGAGCCAGCACTATACCTGTATGACGATGTATGGAAACAGTCCCCGGCATCTCGGATAGAGATAAAGTACTAACCAATCAGCTCCTAACTGTCATGTTTCAAACACAGCCTGTAACATGGCAGTTAGGAGCTGATTGGCTTAGACTTTGGGGTATATTCAATTGAAGTCGAAAGCTGGCGTCTGTCGAAAAAAAAGCAGTTTTTGACTTTTTTCGGTCGGAAGGGGTTCCGACCTATTCAATCTAACCCCAAATTATTCGACAAGTTGAGGAATTCGACTTGTCAAAAAGCAAGTGGATCGGTGGAATAACTGCCGATCCACGTGCTTGTGGACAGTTTTTGGCCCCCTTTTTGACCATCTCGATTCGACTTTAAAAAAAGTCGAAGTGAGATGCGGGAGCCGAGACGGGGAGAGCCACGGGCAGAGGGGGAGAGCAGCGCCAGAGGAGACGAGGAGGAGACGGGAGAGCCGCGGGCAGAGGGGAAAAGCAGCGCCAGAGGAGACGAGGAGGAGACGGGATAGCCACGGGCAGAGGGGGAGAGCAGCGCCAGAGGAGACGAGGAGGAGATGGGAGAGCCACAGGCAGAGGGGGAGAGCAGCGCCAGCGGAGACGAGGAGGAGATGGGAGAGCCACAGGCAGAGGGGGAGAGCAGCGCCAGAGGAGACGAGGAGGAGACGGGAGAGCCGCGGGCAGACGGAGAGAGCAGCGCCGGAGGAGACGAGGAGGAGACGGGAGAGCCGCGGGCAGACGGGGGAGAGCAGCGCCAGAGGAGACGAGGAGGAGACGGGAGAGCCGCGGGCAGAGGGGAAAAGCAGCGCCAGAGGAGACGAGGAGGAGACGGGAGACCCGCGGGTAGACGGGGGAGAGCAGCGCCGGAGGATGTGTCACAGCTGCTGCTCACAGCAGCGTCCACCCGGCTCCAGCAAGCGAGACCCCGTGAGCGGCGGTTGTGATGCGGGAGCAAAGACGGGGGGAGAGGAGGAGACGGGGGAGAGCCGCGGGCAGACACTGCAATCCCCCAGCAAGCGAGACCTTGCTTACTGGAGCCCGGTGGACGCTGCCATGAGCGGCGGGCGTGACATCCTCAGGCTGCGCTGCTGTAGCGCTGCTCTCCCCGGTCTGCCCGCGGCTCTCCCCCTCCTCGCATCTCATCTCGACTTTTTTTAAAGTTGAATTGAGATTGCATTGAATAGCCCAGGTCGGATCCATTCCGACAAATGAATGTCGGAATGGATCCGACTTCAATTGAATATACCCCATTATCTCTGTCCACTTTATCTCTCTCCAAGACTTAAAGGACCCGACTCAGTAAGGATTGCAGTTTCAGCTAAAAAGCATTTGCTGCGATCAAATAGCTGCCAACCAGAAAAGGGGGAAAAAAACGCCTATCGTAAAAATTGCGAATGCATCGCAATTTACGGGCTGATCATAAAACCATACGCAATTTCCGGAACATCGAAGATTTTTCCTATCTGCGCCAGGCAGGGTCATCCACAATTTTTGCTACACAAGAGGCTGGAAGTGGTCATAGCTGACGTCAGAGACCCTCCTTAAAAACGCCTGGGAACGCCTGCGTTTTTTCAGACACACCCAGAAAATGGCGGGTTTCTGCCCAGAAACACCGGCTTCCTGTCAGTCAAACAGCGGCTGCATTGCTTTCACCATCTGTATACATTTTTAGTCACTATTTTTGCTTGCGTGTGCACAATTCAAATGCTGTGCATGCGCAGTCATTCGATAATCGTCCAGATTGCGATTCGCAAATTATGCATTTCTTACTGAATGAGGTCCAAACTCCACAGTTGCCTAACTCATCCACCTAAGTGAAGTGTCAGTGCTATAAAGGGATATTGCCGGCATAATGTAAAGAACATTGGAAATGTGAGTATTACAGAACACACGTTTTCTATATTTCTCTTTCCTTTACTCTAATCCACCGTGATATAAACCAGAGTTTCTCCGGCTTCCAGAAATCCATACAGACTTGGTCTGTGCTTACAACTCAAAGCATTACAAAGGAAACCTGATACTGCTGCATTACATTTGTTTTAGTAAGTTGCCCACGAGGAAATATTGTATTTACACATTGCGAAATGCGTTGGAAATTTGTTATGCGGAATAACCATGTACGTAGAAAGGTTTCCTGTTCCAATCAGCTCTGCTGTAGAGCAGGTGTCAATCATCCTCGGAGCAGGAGACACCGAACACTCACCGGCGGTGAGATAGGCAAGGAGCCAACGCAAATACAATTATCCCAATAAGATTTTATGTTCCTAATCCCTAGAGGTAGGTTACGCCATTAGCCAGCATGAAATCATTAAACTGCCCAGAAACCCACCCTAAATCATCTGGTCCCATTTTGTTCTGTGTATTTCATGTCATGTTTCGTAGATTATTTATTCTGTACCCGCAATGCAACTATTTACATTGATTCAGGCTTATTAATCGCTGTGCAGATTTACAGCAGAACGTTTGAAGGAGAATGGGTTAAACTGCCACTAGAGGGCGCAAACACACCAGATATCTTTCCTTATTATGTACTGCACTTCTTAATTCATCAAAATTCTTCCCTCCCCCGATCCAGTGAAAGACAGGACTGCCTCGCGCAGAGTCCCTGTTTTTATCAGGTTACTCACACCGTACGCAGCCCCTCTTAATGCATCCTCTAAGTCAATTGCAACCATCAAGTACCCCCCTCTGGAGCATTAAATATCTTCAAATATGCTAAAAAAAAAACCATGTGCTGGGATTCACCCTTTATAGAGAATGATTTGAAACCTGTGCTCAGGTTCACACCGGACTCATGTGCTAGACCATCCCGAACTTTTCTCCCCTCCCCTGACAGCATTGCCAAGTGCACCAGCGGCAGGTGCAAGCGGTGATCTCTCATGGCGGTGAGGGGGCATACCTCCCAACAGAGCTTGCACTCAGAACAAATCCAAACTGTAGAGACCTCAAGACAGTCTCCTAACGTCGGGGTTCTTCCACCTAAATAAGGGCAGCTGTGCGCTATGTACCTGTATGTTCATAAGCCTAACTGCCGGGATCATTTTCAAAATTTATCCCATGGCTTTGGCCTACTCGTGGATGACGACAGCACTACACAGAGTAGTGAGCAGAGCAGTGACACAGATTAGGCCTTGCCAAGTTATGGCTCCAGCTGTTGTGAAACTACAAGTCTCATCATGCCCTGCTGCCACAGTATTAGGGAATGCTAAAACTGTGACGGGCATGCTGGTATGTGTAAGTTTTACAACAGCTGGAGACAAACAGGTTGCCCAGGCCTGACACTGATAGTGGCACCGGCAGTGAGTAATAAATCTGTCAGGCAGAAGAGAGTTGGATCACGGGGGTCTGTGCAGAAAATAGGGGTGTGTGCAGAAAATAGGGGTGTGTGCAGAAAATAGGGGGGGGGGGTGCAGAAAATAGGGGTCTGTGCAGAAAATAAGAATTTACTTACCGATAATTCTATTTCTCGTAGTCCGTAGTGGATGCTGGGGACTCCGTCAGGACCATGGGGAATAGCGGCTCCGCAGGAGACAGGGCACAAAAGTAAAAGCTTTAGGATCAGGTGGTGTGTACTGGCTCCTCCCCCTATGACCCTCCTCCAAGCCTCAGTTAGGATACTGTGCCCAGACGAGCGTACACAATAAGAAAGGATCTTGAATCCCGGGTAAGACTCATACCAGCCACACCAATCACACTGTACAACCTGTGATCGGAACCCAGTTAACAGTATGATAAAACGTAGAAGCCTCTGAACAGACGGCTCACAACAATAACAACCCGATTTTTTTGTAACAATAACTATGTACAAGTATTGCAGACAATCCGCACTTGGGATGGGCGCCCAGCATCCACTACGGACTACGAGAAATAGAATTATCGGTAAGTAAATTCTTATTTTCTCTAACGTCCTAAGTGGATGCTGGGGACTCCGTCAGGACCATGGGGATTATACCAAAGCTCCCAAACGGGCGGGAGAGTGCGGATGACTCTGCAGCACCAAATGAGAGAACTCCAGGTCCTCCTCAGCCAGGATATCAATTTTGTAGAATTTTACAAACGTATTTGCTCCTGACCAAGTAGCTGCTCGGCAAAGTTGTAAAGCCGAGACCCCTCGGGCAGCCGCCCAAGATGAGCCCACCTTCCTTGTGGAGTGGGCATTTACAGATTTTTGGCTGTGGCAGGCCTGCCACAGAATGTGCAAACTGAATTGTACTACAAATTCAGCGAGCAATCGTCTGCTTAGAAGCAGGAACACCCATCTTGTTGGGTGCATACAGGCTAAACAGCGAGTCAGATTTTCTGACTCCAGTCGTCCTGGAAACATATATTTTCAGGGCCCTGACAACGTCAAGTAACTTGGAGTCCTCCAAGTCCCTAGTAGCCGCAGGTACCACAATAGGTTGATTCATGTGAAAAACAGAAAACACCTTAAGGAGAAAATTGAGGACGAGTCCTCAATTCTGCCCTGTCAGAATGAAAAATTAAGTAAGGGCTTTTATATGATAAAGCCGCCCATTCTGACACACGCCTGGCTGAAGCCAGGGCTAATAGCATCATCACCTTCCATGTGAAATATTTTAAGTCCACAGTGGTGAGTGGATCAAACCAATGTGACTTTAGGAAACTCAAAACAACATTGAGATCCCAAGGTGCCACTGGGGCACAAAAGGAGGCTGTATATGCAGTACCCCTTTTACAAACGTCTGAACTTCAGGCACTGAAGCCAGTTCTTTCTGGAAGAAATTCGACAGGGTCGAAATTTGAACCTTAATGGACCCTAATTTTAGGCCCATAGACAGTCCTGTTTTCAGGAAATGTAGGAAACGACCCAGTTGGAATTCCTCTGTAGGGACCTTCTTGGCCTCACACCACGCAACATATTTTCGCCAAATGCGGTGAAAATGTTTTGCGGTTACATCCTTCCTGGCTTCGACCAGGGTAGGGATGACTTCATCTGGAATGCCCTTTCAGGATCCGGCGTTCAACTGCCATGCCGTCAAACGCAGCCGCGGTAAGTCTTGGAACAGACAAGGCCCCTGCTGGAGCAGGTCCTTTCTTAAAGGTAGAGGCCACGGTTCTTCCGTGAGCATCTCTTGAAGTTCCGGGTACCAAGTCCTTCTTGACCCATCCGGAACCACGAGTATCGTTCTTACTCATCTCCTTCTTATGATTCTCAGTACTTTGGTATGAGATGCATATGAGGGAACACATACCCTGACTGGTACACCCACAGTGTTACCAGAGCGTCCACCGCTATTGCCTGAGGGTCCCTTGACCTGGCGCAATATCTGTCTAGTTTTTTGTTCAGGCGGGACGCCATCATGTCCACCTTTGGTTTTTCCCAACGGTTTACAATCATGTGGAGGACTTCCCGCTGAAGTCCCCACTCTCCCGGGTGGAGGTTATGCCTGCTGAGGAAGTCTGCTTCCCAGTTTTCCACTCCCGGAATTAACACTGCTGAGAGTGTTATCACATGATTTTTCGCCCAGCGAAGAATCCTTGCAGTTTCTGCCATTTCCCTCCTGCTTCTTGTGCCGCCCTGTCTGTTTTCGTGGGCGACTGCCGTGATGTTGTCCCACTGGATCAATACCGGCTGACCTTGAAGCAGAGGTCTTGCTAAGCTTAGAGCCTTGTAAATTGCCCTTAGCTCCAGTATATTTATGTGGAGAGAAATCTCCAGACTTGATCACACTCCCTGGAAATTTTTTCCTTGTGTGACTGCTCTCCAGCCACTCAGGCTGGCATCCGTGGTCACCAGGACCCAGTCCTGAATGCCGAATCTGCGGCCCTTTCATAGATGAGCACTCTGCAGCCACCGCAGAAGAAAACACCCTTGTCCTTGGAGACAGGGTTATCCGCTGATGCATCTGAAGATGCGATCCGGACCATTTTCCCAGCAGATCCCACTGAAAGGTTCTTGCGTGAAATCTACCGAATGGGATCGCTTTGTAAGAAACCACCATTTTTCACAGGACCCTTGTGCAATGATGCACTGATACTTTTCCTGGTTTTAGGAGGTTCCTGACTAGCTCGGATAACTCCCTGGCTTTCTTCTCCGGGAGAAAACATCCTTTTCTGGACTGTGTCCAGAATCATCCCTAGGAACATTAGACGTGTCGTCGGAAAAAGCTGCGATTTTGGAATATTTAGAATCCACTCGTGCTGTCGTAGAACTACTTGAGATAGTGCTACTCCGACCGCCAACTGTTCTCTGGACCTTGCCCTTATCAGGAAAGCGTCCATATTTCTTTTAGGAAGAATCATCATTTCGGCCATTACCTTGGTAAAGACCCGGGGTGCCGTGGACAATCCAAACGGCAGCGTCTGAACTGATAGTGACAGTTCTGTACCACGAACCTGAGATACCCTTGGTGAGAAGGGCAAAATTTGGACATGTAGGTAAGCGTCCCTGATATCCAGTGACACCATATCGTCCTGGTTCGCTATCACTGCTCTGAGTGACTCCATCTTGATTTGAACCCTTGTATGTTTCAGATCTCACCGAGCCGTCTGGCTTCAGTACCACAATATAGTGTGGAATAATACCCCTTCCCTTGTTGTAGGAGGGGTACTTTGATTATCACCTGCTGGGAATACAGCCTGTGAATTTTTTTCCAATACTGCCTCCCTGTCGGAGGGAGACGTTGGTAAAGCAGACTTCAGGAACTTGTGAGGGGGAGACGTCTCGAATTTCCGATGTACACCTGGGATACTACGTGTAAGATCCAGGAGTCCACTTGCGAGTGAGCCCACTGCGTGCTGAAACTCTTGAGATGACCCCCCACCGCACCTGAGTCCGCTTGTATGGCCCCAGCGTCATGCTGCGGACTTGGCAGAAGCTGTGGAGGACTTCTGTTCCTGGGAATGGGCTGCCTGCTGCAGTCTTCTTCCCTTTCCTCTAACCCTGGGCAGATATGACTGGCCTTTTGCCCGCCTGCCTTTATGGGTACGAAAGGACTGAGACTGAAAAGACTGTGTCCTTTTCTGCTGAGATGTGACTTGGGGTAACAAAAGTGGATTTTTCAGCTGTTGCCATGGCCACCAGGTCCTATGGACCGCCCCTTTATACGGCAATACTTCCATGTGCCGTCTGGAATCTGCATCACCTGACCACTGTCGTGTCTATAAACATCGTCTGGCAGATATGGACATCACATTTACTCTTGATGCCAGAATGCAAATATCCCTCTGTGCATCTCGCATATATAGAAATGCATCCTTAAAATGCTCTATATTCAATAAAATATTGTCCCTGTCAAGGGTATCAATATTTTCAGTCAGGAAATCCGACCAAGCCCCCCCAGCGCTGCACATCCAGGCTGAGGCGATTGCTGGTCGTAGTATAACACCAGTATGTGTGTATATACTTTTTAGGATATTTTTCAGCTTCCTTTCAGCTGGCTTCTTGAGGGCGGCCGTATCTGGAGACGGTAACGCCACTTGTTTTTATAAGCGTGTGAGCGCCTTATCCACCCTAAGGTGTGTTTCCCAACTCGCCCTCACTTCTGGCGGGAAAGGGTATACCTCCAATAATTTTCTATCGGAGGAAACCCACGTATCATCACACACTTTAATTTATCTGATTCAGGAAAAACTACAAGTAGATTATTCCCACCCTACATAATACCCTTATTTGTGGTACTTGTAGTATCAGAAATATGTAACACCTCCTTCATTGCCCTTAACATGTAACGTGTGGCCCTAAAGGAAAATACGTTTGTTTCTTCACCGTCGACACTGAAGTCAGTGTCCGTGTCTGTGTCGACCAACTGAGGTAAATGGGCGTTTTTACAAGCCCCTGACGGTGTCTGAGACACCTGGACAGGTACTAATTTGTTTGCCGGCCGTCTCATGTCGTCAACCGACCTTGCATCGTGTTGACATTATCACGTAATTCCTAAATAAGCCATCCATTCCGGTGTCGACTCCCTAGAGAGTGACATCACCAATACAGGCAATTTGCTCCGCCTCCTCACCAACATCGTCCTCCTACATGTCGACACACACGTACCGACACACAGCACACACACAGGGAATGCTCTGATAGAGGACAGGACCCCACTAGCCCTTTGGGGAGACAGAGGGAGAGTTTGCCAGCACACACCAAAAACGCTATAATTATACAGGGACAACCCCTTATACAAGTGTTTTCCCTTATAGCATTTTCACATATGTAATCATATCGCCAAATAAGTGCCCCCCCTCTCTGTTGTAACCCTGTTTCTGTAGTGCAGGGGAGAGCCTGGGAGCCTTCCTCACAGCAGAGCTGAGCAGGAAAATGGCGCCGTGTGCTGAGGAGAATAGGCCCTGCCCCCTTTTCGGCGGGCTTCTTCTCCCGTTTTTCTGAGACCTGGCAGGGGTTAAATACATCCATATAGCCTCCAGGGGCTATATGTGATGTATTTTTAGCCATAAAAGGTATTATACATTGCTGCCCAGGGCGCCCCCAGCAACGCCCTGCACCCTCCGTGACCGTTGGTGTGAAGTGTGTGACAACAATGGCGCACAGCTGCAGTGCTGTGCGCTACCTTCATGAAGACTGAAAAGCCTTCTGCCGCCTGTTTCTGGACCTTCAATCTTCAGCATCTGCAAGGGGGGTCGGCGGCGCGGCTCCGGGACGAACCCCAGGGTGAGACCTGTGTTCCGACTCCCTCTGGAGCTAATGGTGTCCAGTAGCCTAAGAAGCCAATCCATCCTGCACGCAGGTGAGTTGAACTTCTCTCCCCTAAGTCCCTCGATGCAGTGAGCCTGTTGCCAGCAGGACTCACTGAAAATAAGAAACCTAAAAACTTTTTCTAAGCAGCTCCTTAAGAGAGCCACCTAGATTGCACCCTGCTCGGACGGGCACAAAAACCTAACTGAGGCTTGGAGAAGGGTCATAGGGGGAGGAGCCAGTACACACCACCTGATCCTAAAGCTTTTACTTTTGTGCCCTGTCTCCTGCGGAGCCGCTATTCCCCATGGTCCTGACGGAGTCCCCAGCATCCACTTAGGACGTTAGAGAAAATAGGGGTCTATGCAACATGACTTCACCTCAGGCAAGGGGCGTGCCGATTGTGCTAACTACTGCTCCGCAATAAATCCCACTGTCCGTACGCAAAATCTGCTATGTAAAAAGTGACACGTGCGCCTGTGTGATGTGTGTAGTCCTGGGCGTAATGTTATTTTCAGGCGTCAGTTCCAAGAAATCACTTGTGAATCCAACCGAAGAAAACTGACAGGAAAAACAACTAAACAGGGTAAAACAACAGAAAGCAGAACCCAGGCTTGCGGTGTAAACCTGGAAGGACAACGCTGCACGTTCTGTATTATGACCGGAATGAAATTCAAAAATCCACGTTCCCTGCGCCAGCGCTGCATTTACATGCTCCCATGTTGACGTATTGGTTTAATGGTTATTATAGATATGAGAAGACATGTGAGAATGATTTGACGTGGCTCTGCGCCTGACCCGGCTGGGGACTGTTTCCACGTTCCCTCCTCTTCGGATACTTGTGGATCGCAGCCCGGAAGCTAAGCTTGCACCCTTCCCAATGTTTTTATTTTTGAGACATTTAATAACAAAGGCGGCTGTGCAGCGTACGCTATAGTGTGCGACTGGCCGCGGCTGCTAGCTCGTTACTGTGCAGGATAATCAGTGTAGACGTGAGTCTGGATGGTCTCACTTTTTATTTTGATTTTTCTGAAGGTGGAAAATGAAGACTCGTCAGAAACACGGAGATTAGCAAATCCCCGAGCCCTGAGGTCCATCATAGCACTCTGCCGAATCCAGACACCCGCATGGCTTCCCGTCATTCACTGGACTCCTGGGGGTAAATGTACTAAGATGGGAGTTCTATTTAAGATGGGATGTTGCCCATAGCAACCAATCAGATTCCAGGTATTATCTTCTAGAAGGTGTGAGATAAATGAGAAGTAGAATCTGATTGGTTGCTATGGGCAACATCCCATCTTAAACAGAACTCCCATTTTAGTAAATTTACCCCCTTGTGTCCTTCTTTGTCCAGCATTTAAAGGGCCGGTAAAGCAAAAAGTCATCATTTTTCCTATGTAAAGTATACATACAGCATTCAGCATTCAGAATGTTGTCACGGGAATGCCGACATAAACAGAATGTCTACATTGTCAGAATATCAACATTGTGAATGTCGACAAATGATTTTAGGGTTAGGGTTAGGTGACAAGTCAATGGAAAAATATTATCTTGACATATGTTGAGATATATAATGTCGACACTGACAGAATGTCAACATTTAACATGTCAACATGATGTCCACGTCGACATGCTGTACAGACATGGGCGTAGCTACCATAGGTGCAGGGGGTGCGACTGCTATGGGGCCCGAGTTGTCTCTGGGGCCCGAGCCTTCCCATGCACATAGTTGCTGAGTGAGCCTCGGTGCTGCCACCTTTTACCTTTACAAGTGTGCTGCTGCACTGCAGCCACGCCTGCTCACCTGGCCGCCAGCTCCGCCTCTCCTGAGTACTAATTAATGCTGGGAGGAGGCGTGCAGGGACATCCCTGGACCACGGCCACGCCTCCTCCCAGCATCTGTGAGGAGACACGAGATGGAGACAGGCCGGCCGGGAAAGCGGATGAGGCGGCAGTGCAGCCCCAATGGTGAGTGCTGCGGGTAAGGGGTTCTTTTAAGTAATCCACTGGGGTGGGTGAAGAGCACTCGCAGCGCCAGCGGCGGGGGGCAGGCCTGTGCCGTGTCATGGAATTATGCTATGCGGCCCCGTCTGACATAGCTACGCCACTGTGTACAGAATAGAGGTCCCTTATTGGGGAGCAGCTGGAGCGCTGTATAGAATAGAGGTCACTTATTGGGGAGCAGTTGGAGCGTTGTACAGAATAGAGGTCACTTATTGGGGAGCAGTTGGAGCGTTGTATAGAATAGAGGTCACTTATTGGGGAGCAGCTGGAGCGCTGTATAGAATAGAGGTCACTTATTGGGGAGTAGCTGGAGCACTGTATAGAATAGAGGTCACTTATTGGGGAGCAGTTGGAGCGTTGTACAGAATAGAGGTCACTTATTGGGGAGCAGTTGGAGCGTTGTATAGAATAGAGGTCACTTATTGGGGAGCAGCTGGAGCGCTGTATAGAATAGAGGTCACTTATTGGGGAGCAGCTGGAGCGTTGTACAGAATAGAGGTCACTTATTGGGGAGCAGCTGGAGCGCTGTATAGGATAGAGGTCACATATTGGGGAGTAGCTGGAGCACTGTATAGAATAGAGGTCACATATTGGGGAGTAGCTGGAGCGCTGTATAGAATAGAGGTTACTTATTGGGGAGTAGCTGGAGCGCTGAATAGAATAGAGGTCACTTAGTGGGGAGCAGCTGGAGCGCTGTATAGAATAGAGGTCACTTATTGGGGAGCAGCTGGAGCGCTGTATAGAATAGAGGTCACTTATTGGGGAGTAGCTGGAGCGCTGTATAGAATAGAGGTTACTTATTGGGGAGTAGCTGGAGCGTTGTATAGAATAGAGGTCACTTATTGGGGAGCAGTTGGAGCGCTGTATAGAATAGAGGTCACTTATTGGGGAGCAGCTGGAGCGCTGTATAGAATAGAGGTCACTTATTGGGGAGCAGCTGGTGTGCTGTATATAATAGAGGTCACTTAGTGGGGAGCAGCTGGAGCGCTGTATAGAATAGAGGTCACATATTGGGGAGTAGCTGGAGCGCTGTATAGAATAGAGGTCACTTATTGGGAAGCAGCTGGAGCGCTGTATAGAATAGAGGTCCCTTATTGGGGAGTAGCTGGAGCGCTGTACAGAACAGAGGTCACATATTGGGGAGTAGCTGGAGCACTGTATAGAATAGAGGTCACTTAGTGGGGAGCAGCTGGAGCGCTGCATAGAATAGAGGTCACTTAGTGGGGAGCAGCTGGAGCGCTGTATAGAATAGAGGTCACTTATTGGGGAGTAGCTGGAGCGCTGTATAGAATAGAGGTCACTTATTGGGGAGCAGTTGGAGCGCTGTATAGAATAGAGGTCACTTAGTGGGGAGCAGCTGGAGTGCTGTATAGAATAGAGGTCACATATTGGGGAGTAGCTGGAGCGCTGTATAGAATAGAGGTCACATATTGGGGAGTAGCTGGAGCGCTGTACAGAATAGAGGTCACTTATTGGGGAGTAGCTGGAGCGCTGTACAGAATAGAGGTCACTTATTGGGGAGCAGCTGGAGCGCTGTATAGAATAGAGGTCACTTATTGGGGAGCAGTTGGAGCGCTGTATAGAATAGAGGTCACATATTGGGGAGTAGCTGGAGCGCTGTATAGAATAGAGGTCACATATTGGGGAGTAGCTGGAGCACTGTATAGAATAGTGGTCACTTATTGGGGAGCAGCTGGAGCGCTGTATAGAATAGAGGTCACTTATTGGGGAGCAGCTGGAGCGCTGTACAGAATAGAGGTCACTTATTGGGGAGCAGCTGGAGCGCTGTATAGAATAGAGGTCACTTATTGGGGAGCAGCTGGAGCGCTGTATAGAATAGAGGTCACTTATTGGGGAGCAGTTGGAGCGCTGTATAGAATAGAGGTCACTTATTGGGGAGCAGCTGGAGCGCTGTATAGAATAGAGGTCACATATTGGGGAGCAGTTGGAGCGCTGTATAGAATAGAGGTCACTTATTGGGGAGCAGTTGGAGCGCTGTATAGAATAGAGGTCACTTAGTGGGGAGCAGCTGGAGCGCTGTATAGAATAGAGGTCACTTATTGGGGAGCAGCTGGAGCGCTGTATAGAATAGAGGTCACTTATTGGGGAGCAGCTGGAGCGCTGCATAGAATAGAGGTCACTTATTGGGGAGCAGCTGGAGCGCTGTACAGAATAGAGGTCACTTATTGGGGAGCAGCTGGAGCGCTGTATAGAATAGAGGTCACTTATTGGGAAGCAGCTGGAGCGCTGTATAGAATAGAGGTCACTTATTGGGGAGCAGCTGGAGCGCTGTACAGAATAGAGGTCACTTATTGGGGAGCAGCTGGAGCGCTGTATAGAATAGAGGTCACTTATTGGGGAGCAGCTGGAGCGCTGTATAGAATAGAGGTCACTTATTGGGGAGCAGTTGGAGCGCTGAATAGAATAGAGGTCACTTAGTGGGGAGCAGCTGGAGCGCTGTATAGAATAGAGGTCACTTATTGGGGAGCAGCTGGAGCGCTGTATAGAATAGAGGTCACTTATTGGGGAGCAGCTGGAGCGCTGTATAGAATAGAGGTCACTTATTGGGGAGCAGCTGGAGCGCTGCATAGAATAGAGGTCACTTACTGGGGAGCAGTTGGAGCGCTGTATAGAATAGAGGTCACTTATTGGGGAGCAGCTGGAGCGCTGTATAGAATAGAGGTCACTTATTGGGGAGCAGTTGGAGCGCTGTATAGAATAGAGGTCACTTATTGGGGAGTAGCTGGAGCGCTGTACAGAATAGAGGTCACTTATTGGGGAGCAGCTGGAGCGCTGTATAGAATAGAGGTCACTTATTGGGGAGCAGTTGGAGCGCTGCATAGAATAGAGGTCACTTACTGGGGAGCAGCTGGAGCGCTGTGTAGAATAGTGGTCACTTATTGGGGAGCAGTTGGAGCGCTGCATAGAATTGAGATCATTTATGAAGGGCACAGTAAAACGCGTTGGTTTTGCAACTCCTTACCCTAGAAAGTAGAAGGGCACAGTGGGATCAGACCACTGTGTAGCCACGCACTGAACAAGAGTGAGAGCTATACAAATCAGACCTCCTGCCACTATGTCATTACATTAAAACTTCAGTTTTGTTTCCTCACATACTGCTCAGTTTATTCCAGTTATGGGCCTGATTTAGAGTTAGATGGAAATGCTTTCGTAGCTGAAAATTTGTACACAGTGACTGTGCAACATTTTCAAGGCGGAAAAGACCTGGAAGATGAAACGCGTTGCTGAAATTGCTGGTGAGGACTACTGGAATTGTAGGAGAGAAAAGCTTGAATTCCAAGGACAGCCAGCTTTCCTGGCAAGCAAAGTCCATTAACAACAAGGAATTGAGGTCTTGTACCATCCCTTATCCGGTCTGCTCACTTACCAGCTACTGGTGGATTCATTTATGAATTTATGTTTTGTATTGATCACTGCTTTGCGCAGTGTTAGTGCTTTTACATATATATTACAATATTGCTACACTGCTGTATGTGGAGCTACACTTTGCCTTTTTTTTGAGGAACCTACAGACAAGGACCATACAGTAAGAGGCCTGATATATGCATCCATACAAGAAAATCTCATTGTCCATAGCATAAGAATGGCTCCAGAGGATTTATATTTGGACCCTCTATTGCCCGTTACCGTCTACTCTAACTATTGGGAGCACTTTTCCATATAACTGATTTTTTTGTTGCAATAAAATAAATCTGCTTAATTCTATAAATAATTGTCTGTAAAATACAGGAGGTTAGAAAGTACACACAATGTAAGTCACTAATGAATCTCATACTGTCTGCTGCGCAGTGCAAAATGTTGGTGCGGACGCGTCTAGATTTCCTCCAAGCCGCATGGGTATAAGAAGCAAGATGTGGTCTGTGTGGAGGACGTTCCTAGTAAAGTACCAAACTTATACTAACAAACTCAGGGAGATCCTGGAGCAAAGGACACGTAGGAGGTGCCCCCCCCCCCCCCCCCCCCTCACCCCCAGCAAGGGGTGGGGTCGTAATTCGCTGCTATAGGAGTGCAGGAGGGCGTCCTGCAAATCGGGAGCATGTTCTGGGATTTTCCACGTTTAGCCATATTGTTAGTTCTATGGATAGGCAGCAACACTGACTAGTCTTCATCTGTTTTTTTTTTCTAAAACTTTTTAGCTATTCTGTTCTCCTTTTTTTTTTAAATGACACAACTGAAAGCGCAATGTTACATATAGGGCAGTGCCGGTGAGTATATTCATAGAGACTACAGTACACACAAAGCCCCATCTGCCGTCTCTTGGCAAATCCACTACAGGCTCTTATAGTGTCAGATGTTGTCACTATCTCGCACCACTCCACTGATTACAGTATGTGCCACGCTCAGAGCACAGATGAGTAAGGACACGTCGCGCGTTACTCACTGTAGCTTGCACTATCACTCTGCCTCCAGTCCGGCGTCAGCGCACGTACTGCGCATGAACAGCTATTGGCCGGCTTCGCATCTCGGAGCTTCGTAAAACGGATAGCTTAGCCATCCCCTTAGGAACCAATAGGTGTTGCTTTGCGGTCAGAAATGGAGATATCGGCTGAAGTCATGTGCAGCAACAGAACCAGGCAGCCAGAATGTCAGCAGCACAAGATGCAGTGCAGACAGAGACAAAGGTTTCATGAGCTACCAGCGGAGCTTCATGACCAGAGCAGAGATAGGAGGAGGGAGAGAGCTGTCAGTGCCACAGCGATCCCACCAGCTTCTCCTCCCCCTGCCTGGGTGTCTGGGTCCTGTGTAACTTGTTATCTAACGACAGCATTCAGGGGGGTATTCAATTGTTTGAAAAGTCAGTTGGCTGTCTGTTTTTTTCCTATCTAATAGACAGGAAAAAACAGACACCCAACCAACTTTTCAAACAATTGTATATCCCCCACAGAGTCCTCCTGAGTCCTGTCCCAGTGTGTAAGTAGTACAGAGGCTGCTGTTATTCTTACATGTGACAAGATAAAATAGGATTTTAATTACCTACCGGTAAATCCTTTTCTTGTAGTCCGTAGAGCAGGCATTCCCAACCATGGTCCTCAAGGCACACCAACAGTGCAGGTTTTAGAGATATCCAGGCTTCAACACAGGTGACTTAATTAGTAGCTCAGTTATTTTGATTTAACCATCTGTGCTGAAGCCTGGATATGACTAAAACCTGCACTGTTGGTGTGCCTTGAGGACCGTGGTTGGGAATGCCTGCCGTAGAGGATACTGGGGTCTATTTAGTACCATGGGGTATAGATGGGTCCACTAGGAGCCTTGGGCACTTTAAGAAATCAATAGTGTGCGCTGGCTCCTCCCTCTATGCCCCTCCTACCAGACTCAGTTTAGAAACTGTGCCCGAGGAACGGACATACCTTGAGAGAAGGATTTAAAAGGACAGTGGTGAAATTCGCACTAGCCCACACAAAACAAGAGGAAAGCCAAGCTAACCGAACTTGAACAGGGACAGCAGCAACTGAACCAACAACAATACTTAACCAAGTAACAGTGCAATAAACACAAAGCACTGGGTGGGCGCCCAGTATCCTCTACGGACCACGAGAAAAAGGATTTACCGGTAGGTAATTCAAATCCTATTTTCTCTTATGTCCTAGAGGATACTGGGGTCCATTTAGTACCATTGGGATGTACAAAAGCTCCTAAACAGGGTGGGAGAGTGCTGAGGGTCTTGCAGAACAGATTTACCAAACTGAAGGTCCTCAGAGGCCAACGTATCAAACTTGTAGAACTTAGCAAACATGTTCGCACCTGACCAAGTAGCTGCTCGGCAGAGATGTAAAGCAGAGATACCCCGGGCAGCCGGCCAGGAAGAACACACCGACCTAGTAGAGTGGACCTGTACAGATCTCAGAACCGGCAAACCTGCCGAAGAATAAGCATGCTGGATACTAAGCCTGATCCAGCGAGCGACAGACTGCTTTGAAGCAGGACACCCAATTTTATTGGGATCATAGAGAACAAACAGCGAGTCAGATTTTCTGTGACGAGCTGACCGCTTCACATAGATCTTCAAAGCCCTCACAACATCCAAGGACTTTGAAGTATCAGAGGTGTCAGTAACCACCGGAACCACAATAGGTTTGTTGATATGAAACGCAGACACCATCTTAGGAAGAAATTGCTGACGAGTTCTGAGCTCAGCTCTATCTCCATGAAAAATCAAATAGGGGCTTTTGTGAGACAATGCCCCCAGCTCCGACACACGTCTTGCTGAAGCCAATGCCAACAGTGTGATGGTCTTCCACGTAAGAAACTTTACGTCAGCATCCTGTAAAGGCTCAAACCATTCCGATTGTAGGAAGTGCAACACCACGTTGAGATCCCAAGGTGCCGTAGGAGGCACAAAGGGTGGTTAGATGTGCAGAACACCCTTCAAAAATGTCTGAACCTCAGGGAGAGAAGCCAATTGTTTCTGGAAAAAATGGATAAGGCCGAAATCTGGACTTTTATGGAGCCCAAACGTAGGCCCACATCCACACCAGACTGCAGAAGAAGCAGAAAACGTCCTAGATGAAATTCCACAGCAGGAAATTTCCTGTTCTCACATCAAGAGACGTATTTTTTTCAAATACGGTGGTAATGTTTAGTCGTTACCCCCTTTCTGGCTTGAATCAAAGTTGGAATAACCTTGTCCGGGATCCCTTTCCGGGCTAGAATCTGACGCTCAACTTCCATACCGTCAAGCGTAGTTGTGGTAAGTCTTGATAGACGAATGGCCCTGTTGTAGAAGATCCTCGCGAAGAGGTAGAGGCCACGGATCCTCCAAGAGCATCTCCAGTAGATCCGCGTACCAGGCCCATCTTGGCCAGTCTGGAGCAATGAGAATTGCTTGAATCTTTTACCTTTTTATGCTTTTGAGAATTCTTGGGATCAATGGAAGTGGTGGAAACATGTACACCATCTGGTAGACCCATGGAGTCACCAGAGTGTCCACCGCCACTGCCTGTGGGTCCCTCGACCTGGAACAATACCGCTTGAGCTGCTTGTTGAGACGAGAGGCCATCATGTCGATTTGTGGAATTCCCCACCGACGTGTCAAGCACTCGAACACCTCCTGGTGAGGGCCCCACTCTCCTGGGTGGAGGTCGTGTCTGCTGAGGAAGTCTGCTTCCCAGTTGTCTACTCCCGGAATGAAGATTGCCTACAACGCCACAGCGTGTCTCTCTGCCCAGAGCAGAATCCTTGTTGCCTCTGACATTGCTGCTCTGCTCTTCGTTCCGCCCTGTTGGATTATGTACGTTACCGCTGTCACATTGTCCGACTGAAACTGAATGGCGTGATCTTGAAGAAGATGTGATGCCTGCAGAAGGGCATTGTACATGGCCCTTAGTTCCAGAACGTTGATTGGAAGAATGGTTTCCTGACTTCACCATTTTCCTTGGAGCTGTTCCCCTTGGGTGACTGCTCCCTAACCTCTGAGGCTTGCGTCTGTGGTTAGTAGAATCCAATTTTGACGCTTTTGTGGACAAATGGTAGGGGTCTGAGACGCTGGTATGGGAACTGAATCTCTAGGTCATCAGGTCATCCACAGACTGTCTTAAGTATTGCGTCTCTTTCTCGTTATGGGATAATTTATTAGAAATATTTGAGATCATCCCTTTAAGGGAATCCAACCATGCGGGTTTGGACCCACTAGCCCGAGAATGTGTACTATCCTGAGTACACTGTAGCAGTGACGTGCGGTGAAGTCAATGGCTGAAGAGGCACTGGCTTCTCCAGTACATCCCCAGTCGCACACGAACACAAACCTCAGCTCACTTTTTAGGAAAAGCAAATACATTAGAGTACATAGGGGGTGGGCTGGTACTGCAGCAATTGTGTATATACTGTGATTACAGGACAGATCCCAAAGTACCCAGACAGCAGCCAGGGCTGGGTCCAAAACTACTTGTACTCTGTGCAATGAAGGCGCACATACTCCTAGGAAAGTGGGACTAGCCTTGCAATTATATATTGTTATCAAATTTTAAATATATATACCGTATTATCACCACCTCTACATACACAATTGGCAGTCTTACACATATTGCCCATAGTAGTGCTCCTTACACTTAATACCCACAGTATAGTGCCAGTTACATGTAATGCCCCAGTATAGTGTCAGTTACACATAATGCCTCCAGTATAGTGTCAGTTACACGTAATGCCTCCAGTATAGTGGCAGTTACACGTAATGCCTCCAGTATAGTGGCAGTTACATGTAATGCCTCCAGTATAGTGTCAGTTACACGTAATGCCTCCAGTATAGTGGCAGTTACATGTAATGCCTCCAGTATAGTGTCAGTTACACGTAATGCCTCCAGTATAGTGGCAGTTACACGTAATGCCTCCAGTATAGTGGCAGTTACATGTAATGCCTCCAGTATAGTGTCAGTTACACGTAATGCCTCCAGTATAGTGGCAGTTACACGTAATGCCTCCAGTATAGTGGCAGTTACACGTAATGCCTCCAGTATAGTGGCAGTTACACGTAATGCCTCCAGTATAGTGGCAGTTACACGTAATGCCTCCAGTATAGTGGCAGTTACATTTAATGCCTCCAGTATAGTGTCAGTTACATGTAATGCCCCAGTATAGTGTCAGTTACACGTAATGCCTCCAGTATAGTGGCAGTTACATGTAATGCCTCCAGTATAGTGGCAGTTACACGTAATGCCTCCAGTATAGTGGCAGTTACATGTAATGCCTCCAGTATAGTGGCAGTTACATGTAATGCCTCCAGTATAGTGGTAGTTACACGTAATGCCTCCAGTATAGTGGCAGTTACACATGATGCCTCCAGTATAGTGTCAGTTAAACGTAATGCCTTCAGTATAGTGTCAGTTAAACGTAATGCCTCCAGTATAGTGGCAGTTACACGTGATGCCTCCAGTATAGTGCCAGTTACACATGATGCCTCCAGTATAGTGCCAGTTAAACGTAATGCTCCAAGTATATTGCCAGTTACACGTAATGCCTCTAGTATAGTGCAGGTTACACGTAATGCCTCCAGTATAGTGCCAGTTACACATGATGCCTCCAGTATAGTGCCAGTCACACGTAATGCTCCAAGTATATTGCCAGTTACACGTAATGCCTCTAGTATAGTGCAGGTTACACGTAATGCCTCCAGTATAGTGCGTTACACGTAATGCCTCCAGTATAGTGCCAGTCACACGTAATGCTCCAAGTATAGTATCAGTTACATGTAATTCTCCAAGTATAGTGCCAGTTACACGTAATGCCTCCAGTATAGTGCCAGTTACATGTAATGCCTCCAGTATAGTGCCAGTTACATGTAATGCCCCAGTATAGTGCCAGTTACATGTAATGCCTCCAGAATAGTGGCAGTTACATGTAATGCCCCAGTATAGTGTCAGTTAAACGTAATGCCTCCAGTATAGTGGCAGTTACAAGTGATGCCTCCAGTATAGTGCCAGTTACACATGATGCCTCCAGTATAGTGGCAGTTACATGTAATGCCTCCAGTATAGTGTCAGTTACACGTAATGCCTCCAGTATAGTGGCAGTTACATATAATGCCTCCAGTATAGTGTCAGTTACATGTAATGCCCCAGTATAGTGTCAGTTACACGTAATGCCTCCAGTATAGTGGCAGTTACATGTAATGCCTCCAGTATAGTGTCAGTTACACGTAATGCCTCCAGTATAGTGGCAGTTACATGTAATGCCTCCAGTATAGTGGCAGTTACATGTAATGCCTCCAGTATAGTGGCAGTTACACGTAATGCCTCCAGTATAGTGGCAGTTACACATGATGCCTCCAGTATAGTGTCAGTTAAACGTAATGCCTCCAGTATAGTGGCAGTTACACGTGATGCCTCCAGTATAGTGCCAGTTACACATGATGCCTCCAGTATAGTGCCAGTTAAACGTAATGCTCCATGTATATTGCCAGTTACACGTAATGCCTCTAGTATAGTGCAGGTTACACGTAATGCCTCCAGTATAGTGCCAGTTACACATGATGCCTCCAGTATAGTGCCAGTCACACGTAATGCTCCAAGTATATTGCCAGTTACACGTAATGCCTCTGGTATAGTGCAGGTTACACGTAATGCCTCCAGTATAGTGCCAGTTACACGTAATGCCTCCAGTATAGTGCCAGTCACACGTAATGCTCCAAGTATAGTATCAGTTACATGTAATTCTCCAAGTATAGTGCCAGTTACACGTAATGCCTCCAGTATAGTGCCAGTTACATGTAATGCCCCAGTATAGTGCCAGTTACATGTAATGCCTCCAGAATAGTGGCAGTTACATGTAATGCCCCAGTATAGTGTCAGTTAAACGTAATGCCTCCAGTATAGTGGCAGTTACAAGTGATGCCTCCAGTATAGTGCCAGTTACACATGATGCCTCCAGTATAGTGCCAGTTAAACGTAATGCTCCAAGTATATTGCCAGTTGCACGTAATGCCTCTAGTATAGTGCAGGTTACACGTAATGCCTCCAGTATAGTGCCAGTTACACGTGATTCCTCCAGTATAGTGCCAGTCACACGTAATGCTCCAAGTATAGTATCAGTTACATGTAATGCTCCAAGTATAGTGCCAGTTACACGTAATGCCTCCAGTATAGTGCCAGTTACATGTAATGCCTCCAGTATAGTGCCAGTTACATGTAATGCTCCAAGTATAGTGCCAGTTACACGTAATGCCTCCAGTATAGTGCCAGTTACACGTAATGCCTCCAGTATAGTGCCAGTTACATGTAATGCCTCCAGAATAGTGGCTGTTACACGTAATGCCCCAGTATAGTGTCAGTTAAACGTAATGCCTCCAGTATAGTGGCAGTTACACGTGATGCCTCCATTATATTGCCAGTTACACATGATGCCTCCAGTATAGTGCCAGTTAAATGTAATGCTCCATGTATATTGCCAGTTACACGTAATGCCTCTAGTGTAGTGCAGGTTACACGTAATGCCTCCAGTATAGTGCCAGTTACATGTAATGCCCCAGTATTGTGTCAGTTACACGTAATGCCTCCAGTATAGTGGCAGTTACATGTAATGCCTCCAGTATAGTGGCAGTTACACGTAATGCCTCCAGTATAGTGGCAGTTACATGTAATGCCTCCAGTATAGTGGCAGTTACATGTAATGCCTCCAGTATAGTGGTAGTTACACGTAATGCCTCCAGTATAGTGGCAGTTACACATGATGCCTCCAGTATAGTGTCAGTTAAACGTAATGCCTCCAGTATAGTGTCAGTTAAACGTAATGCCTCCAGTATAGTGGCAGTTACACGTGATGCCTCCAGTATAGTGCCAGTTACACATGATGCCTCCAGTATAGTGCCAGTTAAACGTAATGCTCCAAGTATATTGCCAGTTACACGTAATGCCTCTAGTATAGTGCAGGTTACACGTAATGCCTCCAGTATAGTGCCAGTTACACATGATGCCTCCAGTATGGTGCCAGTCACACGTAATGCTCCAAGTATATTGCCAGTTACACGTAATGCCTCTAGTATAGTGCAGGTTACACGTAATGCCTCCAGTATAGTGCCAGTTACATGCAATGCCCCAGTATAGTGCCAGTTACATGTAATGCCTCCAGAATAGTGGCAGTTACATGTAATGCCCCAGTATAGTGTCAGTTAAACGTAATGCCTCCAGTATAGTGGCAGTTACAAGTGATGCCTCCAGTATAGTGCCAGTTACACATGATGCCTCCAGTATAGTGCCAGTTAAACGTAATGCTCCAAGTATATTGCCAGTTGCACGTAATGCCTCTAGTATAGTGCAGGTTACACGTAATGCCTCCAGTATAGTGCCAGTCACACGTAATGCTCCAAGTATATTGCCAGTTACACGTAATGCCTCTAGTATAGTGCAGGTTACACGTAATGCCTCCAGTATAGTGCCAGTTACACGTAATGCCTCCAGTATAGTGCCAGTCACACGTAATGCTCCAAGTATAGTATCAGTTACATGTAATTCTCCAAGTATAGTGCCAGTTACACGTAATGCCTCCAGTATAGTGCCAGTTACATGTAATGCCTCCAGTATAGTGCCAGTTACATGTAATGCCCCAGTATAGTGCCAGTTACATGTAATGCCTCCAGAATAGTGGCAGTTACATGTAATGCCCCAGTATAGTGTCAGTTAAACGTAATGCCTCCAGTATAGTGGCAGTTACAAGTGATGCCTCCAGTATAGTGCCAGTTACACATGATGCCTCCAGTATAGTGGCAGTTACATGTAATGCCTCCAGTATAGTGTCAGTTACACGTAATGCCTCCAGTATAGTGGCAGTTACATGTAATGCCTCCAGTATAGTGTCAGTTACATGTAATGCCCCAGTATAGTGTCAGTTACACGTAATGCCTCCAGTATAGTGGCAGTTACATGTAATGCCTCCAGTATAGTGTCAGTTACACGTAATGCCTCCAGTATAGTGGCAGTTACATGTAATGCCTCCAGTATAGTGGCAGTTACACGTAATGCCTCCAGTATAGTGGCAGTTACACGTAATGCCTCCAGTATAGTGGCAGTTACACATGATGCCTCCAGTATAGTGTCAGTTAAACGTAATGCCTCCAGTATAGTGGCAGTTACACGTGATGCCTCCAGTATAGTGCCAGTTACACATGATGCCTCCAGTATAGTGCCAGTTAAACGTAATGCTCCATGTATATTGCCAGTTACACGTAATGCCTCTAGTATAGTGCAGGTTACACGTAATGCCTCCAGTATAGTGCCAGTTACACATGATGCCTCCAGTATAGTGCCAGTCACACGTAATGCTCCAAGTATATTGCCAGTTACACGTAATGCCTCTGGTATAGTGCAGGTTACACGTAATGCCTCCAGTATAGTGCCAGTTACACGTAATGCCTCCAGTATAGTGCCAGTCACACGTAATGCTCCAAGTATAGTATCAGTTACATGTAATTCTCCAAGTATAGTGCCAGTTACACGTAATGCCTCCAGTATAGTGCCAGTTACATGTAATGCCCCAGTATAGTGCCAGTTACATGTAATGCCTCCAGAATAGTGGCAGTTACATGTAATGCCCCAGTATAGTGTCAGTTAAACGTAATGCCTCCAGTATAGTGGCAGTTACAAGTGATGCCTCCAGTATAGTGCCAGTTACACATGATGCCTCCAGTATAGTGCCAGTTAAACGTAATGCTCCAAGTATATTGCCAGTTGCACGTAATGCCTCTAGTATAGTGCAGGTTACACGTAATGCCTCCAGTATAGTGCCAGTTACACGTGATTCCTCCAGTATAGTGCCAGTCACACGTAATGCTCCAAGTATAGTATCAGTTACATGTAATGCTCCAAGTATAGTGCCAGTTACACGTAATGCCTCCAGTATAGTGCCAGTTACATGTAATGCCTCCAGTATAGTGCCAGTTACATGTAATGCTCCAAGTATAGTGCCAGTTACACGTAATGCCTCCAGTATAGTGCCAGTTACACGTAATGCCTCCAGTATAGTGCCAGTTACATGTAATGCCTCCAGAATAGTGGCTGTTACACGTAATGCCCCAGTATAGTGTCAGTTAAACGTAATGCCTCCAGTATAGTGGCAGTTACACGTGATGCCTCCATTATATTGCCAGTTACACATGATGCCTCCAGTATAGTGCCAGTTAAATGTAATGCTCCATGTATATTGCCAGTTACACGTAATGCCTCTAGTATAGTGCAGGTTACACGTAATGCCTCCAGTATAGTGCCAGTTACATGAAATGCCCCAGTATTGTGTCAGTTACACGTAATGCCTCCAGTATAGTGGCAGTTACATGTAATGCCTCCAGTATAGTGGCAGTTACACGTAATGCCTCCAGTATAGTGGCAGTTACATGTAATGCCTCCAGTATAGTGGCAGTTACATGTAATGCCTCCAGTATAGTGGTAGTTACACGTAATGCCTCCAGTATAGTGGCAGTTACACATGATGCCTCCAGTATAGTGTCAGTTAAACGTAATGCCTCCAGTATAGTGTCAGTTAAACGTAATGCCTCCAGTATAGTGGCAGTTACACGTGATGCCTCCAGTATAGTGCCAGTTACACATGATGCCTCCAGTATAGTGCCAGTTAAACGTAATGCTCCAAGTATATTGCCAGTTACACGTAATGCCTCTAGTATAGTGCAGGTTACACGTAATGCCTCCAGTATAGTGCCAGTTACACATGATGCCTCCAGTATAGTGCCAGTCACACGTAATGCTCCAAGTATATTGCCAGTTACACGTAATGCCTCTAGTATAGTGCAGGTTACACGTAATGCCTCCAGTATAGTGCCAGTTACACGTAATGCCTCCAGTATAGTGCCAGTCACACGTAATGCTCCAAGTATAGTATCAGTTACATGTAATTCTCCAAGTATAGTGCCAGTTACACGTAATGCCTCCAGTATAGTGCCAGTTACATGTAATGCCTCCAGTATAGTGCCAGTTACATGTAATGCCCCAGTATAGTGCCAGTTACATGTAATGCCTCCAGAATAGTGGCAGTTACATGTAATGCCCCAGTATAGTGTCAGTTAAACGTAATGCCTCCAGTATAGTGGCAGTTACAAGTGATGCCTCCAGTATAGTGCCAGTTACACATGATGCCTCCAGTATAGTGGCAGTTACATGTAATGCCTCCAGTATAGTGTCAGTTACACGTAATGCCTCCAGTATAGTGGCAGTTACATGTAATGCCTCCAGTATAGTGTCAGTTACATGTAATGCCCCAGTATAGTGTCAGTTACACGTAATGCCTCCAGTATAGTGGCAGTTACATGTAATGCCTCCAGTATAGTGTCAGTTACACGTAATGCCTCCAGTATAGTGGCAGTTACATGTAATGCCTCCAGTATAGTGGCAGTTACACGTAATGCCTCCAGTATAGTGGCAGTTACACGTAATGCCTCCAGTATAGTGGCAGTTACACATGATGCCTCCAGTATAGTGTCAGTTAAACGTAATGCCTCCAGTATAGTGGCAGTTACACGTGATGCCTCCAGTATAGTGCCAGTTACACATGATGCCTCCAGTATAGTGCCAGTTAAACGTAATGCTCCAAGTATATTGCCAGTTACACGTAATGCCTCTAGTATAGTGCAGGTTACACGTAATGCCTCCAGTATAGTGCCAGTTACACATGATGCCTCCAGTATAGTGCCAGTCACACGTAATGCTCCAAGTATATTGCCAGTTACACGTAATGCCTCTAGTATAGTGCAGGTTACACGTAATGCCTCCAGTATAGTGCCAGTTACACGTAATGCCTCCAGTATAGTGCCAGTCACACGTAATGCTCCAAGTATAGTATCAGTTACATGTCATTCTCCAAGTATAGTGCCAGTTACACGTAATGCCTCCAGTATAGTGCCAGTTACATGTAATGCCTCCAGTATAGTGCCAGTTACATGTAATGCCCCAGTATAGTGCCAGTTACATGTAATGCCTCCAGAATAGTGGCAGTTACATGTAATGCCCCAGTATAGTGTCAGTTAAACGTAATGCCTCCAGTATAGTGGCAGTTACAAGTGATGCCTCCAGTATAGTGCCAGTTACACATGATGCCTCCAGTATAGTGCCAGTTAAACGTAATGCTCCAAGTATATTGCCAGTTGCACGTAATGCCTCTAGTATAGTGCAGGTTACACGTAATGCCTCCAGTATAGTGCCAGTTACACGTGATTCCTCCAGTATAGTGCCAGTCACACGTAATGCTCCAAGTATAGTATCAGTTACATGTAATGCTCCAAGTATAGTGCCAGTTACACGTAATGCCTCCAGTATAGTGCCAGTTACATGTAATGCCTCCAGTATAGTGCCAGTTACATGTAATGCTCCAAGTATAGTGCCAGTTACACGTAATGCCTCCAGTATAGTGCCAGTTACACGTAATGCCTCCAGTATAGTGCCAGTTACATGTAATGCCTCCAGAATAGTGGCAGTTACACGTAATGCCCCAGTATAGTGTCAGTTAAACGTAATGCCTCCAGTATAGTGGCAGTTACACGTGATGCCTCCATTATAGTGCCAGTTACACATGATGCCTCCAGTATAGTGCCAGTTAAATGTAATGCTCCATGTATATTGCCAGTTACACGTAATGCCTCTAGTATAGTGCAGGTTACACGTAATGCCTCCAGTATAGTGCCAGTTACACGTGATTCCTCCAGTATAGTGCCAGTCACACGTAATGCTCCAAGTATAGTATCAGTTAAACGTAATGCCTCCAGTATAGTGGCAGTTACACGTGATGCCTCCATTATAGTGCCAGTTACACATGATGCCTCCAGTATAGTGCCAGTTAAATGTAATGCTCCATGTATATTGCCAGTTACACGTAATGCCTCTAGTATAGTGCAGGTTACACGTAATGCCTCCAGTATAGTGCCAGTTACACGTAATGCTCCAAGTATATTGCCAGTTACACGTAATGCCTTTAGTATAGTGCAGGTTACACGTAATGCCTCCAGTATAGTGCCAGTTACACGTGATTCCTCCAGTATAGTGCCAGTTAAACGTAATGCTCCATGTATATTACCAGTTACACGTAATGCCTCTAGTATAGTGCAGGTTACACGTAATGCCTCCAGTATAGTGCCAGTTACACGTAATGCTCCAAGTATATTGCCAGTTACACGTAATGCCTCTAGTATAGTGCAGGTTACACGTAATGCCTCCAGTATAGTGCCAGTTACACGTGATTCCTCCAGTATAGTGCCAGTCACACGTAATGCTCCAAGTATAGTATCAGTTACATGTAATGCTCCAAGTATAGTGCCAATTACACGTAATGCCTCCAGTATAGTGCCAGTTACATGTAATGCCTCCAGTATAGTGCCAGTTACACGTAATGCTCCAAGTATAGTATCAGTCACACGTAATGCTCCAAGTATAGTGCCAGTCACACGTAATGCCTCCAGTATAGTGCCAGTTACACGTAATGCTCCAAGTATAGTATCAGTTACATGTAATGCTCCAAGTATAGTGCCAGTCACACGTAATGCTCCAAGTATAGTATCAGTCACACGTAATGCTCCAAGTATAGTGCCAGTTACACGTAATGCCTCCAGTATAGTGCCAGTTACACGTAATGCCTCCAGTATAGTGCCAGTTACATGTAATGCCTCCAGTATAGTGCCAGTTACACGTAATGCCTCTAGTATAGTGCAGGTTACACGTAATGCCTCCAGTATAGTGCCAGTCACACGTAATGCTCCAAGTATAGTATCAGTTACATGTAATGCTCCAAGTATAGTGCCAGTCACACGTAATGCTCCAAGTATAGTATCAGTCACACGTAATGCTCCAAGTATAGTGCCAGTCACACGTAATGCCTCCAGTATAGTGCCAGTTACACGTAATGCTCCAAGTATAGTATCAGTTACATGTAATGCTCCAAGTATAGTGCCAGTCACACGTAATGCTCCAAGTATAGTATCAGTCACACGTAATGCTCCAAGTATAGTGCCAGTCACACGTAATGCTCCAAGTATAGTATCAGTCACACGTAATGCTCCAAGTATAGTGCCAGTCACACGTAATGCCTCCAGTATAGTGCCAGTTTACACGTAATGCTCCAAGTATAGTAATCAGTTACATGTAATGCTCCAAGTATAGTGCCAGTCACACGTAATGCTCCCAAGTATAGTATCAGTCACACGTAATGCTCCAAGTATAGTGCCAGTTACACGTAATGCCTCCAGTATAGTGCCAGTTACACGTAATGCCTCCAGTATAGTGCCAGTTACATGTAATGCCTCCAGTATAGTGCCAGTTACACGTAATGCCCCAGTACAGTGCCAGATACACTATATGCCCCCACAGTGCCATAAATACATTATATGCCCCCATAGTGCCATAAACCCATGCCCCAGAAGTGCTGCTGACTTTGATGTGCCGAGGCCATGGACCTCTCCGGCGGTCGCGGCGATGAGAGTGCTGAACAGAAACGAGCTGCTTCTATAATAGAGTAACAGCGCTGCCTCTATACCGGCGACAACCCCGCACAGAGCTTATGTTCTTGTGTTGCAGCTTTCCTCTGTTACATATATTATACACTATGGGGTATGAGGCTCCCGCACACCTGGTAAAAATATACTGAGGTGGGAGGATACAGCAATGGAGTTAGTCAAAGTTGTAGCCAATGCCCGCTCTTATTAA